>NC_135875.1:13157769-13457769 GCF_031162955.1 Sander vitreus | reverse complement strand
TTTTTCGTTTGAGCAGACAAAAACCTATTCTGTGCTCAATAAATGTATTTGCATATTAGCTATTATCCATATTAACATGCAATAATAACTACTCTCATGCAGTTTACTCATGTGTCCTCTCAAAAACGCTTTCTCTGCGCACAGGTAGATGCCGCTGTACTCCCGTTGTGTCTCCCTTGCTCTAAACCTCTGCACTCAGTGCGTACTCAACTCTGACATACTCGCTCAAATTTTCAAATGTGCCACAAAACCAACCAATCGGAAAATTAAAGGTCTCTTCCGATTGGCTGTTGGTCTCCAATCAGATCGCAAGTAGCAGGAAACACTAACCTAGGGGGAACAGACTTTTTCAGTCAACACCTGTTGGTCAGCATACTGACTTCAGTGGAGCTGTTTGACTAACGTTACTGGATTAAAACACATTTTGGTCAGTATTTTGTATTATTGACTTATATCACAGAAATGTCTTAATATTTTTCTGTATTATAATGCCGTTGTTTTGTTTGACTCATATCTCCTTGTGTGACTAACGTTAGTTTGACTCATCCTTCACAAGCAATCTAACGTTAGCACACAGCAGCACAGCATAACATATCTTTACTAGAGCTGTAATCAGGTCTTAAAAGTTTGGCCCGACAAGGCCCGAGCCTGACAGAATTCGGCCCGAGCCCGACAAGTACATTTTAATTGACCGCTTTTTAAAATCCCAAACCCGTTTACAGCCCAATATTATTCAAATGCGTGCATGCACACAGCTCTTTTGCCTTTTGTCAAAAAGAAGTCATTTATAAAATTTTTTACATCATTTATTCATGACTAACGTAGGCTATAGGTCACTTGGAACTTGGCACAAAGAAATAAAATAAGTCCTCCAGAGGCCAGAGGCGAGCCCGGCCCGAGCCCGTGTAAAATGATAGAAATTAAGACCGAACCCGACCGAACCCGTCGGAAGTGTGGCTTAATGTTTCAACAGTTATCCATTACTTTTAGCTAATCATTTGAACTGTTTAGTCAGTACTTTTAGCTATTTATTTCTACCATTCATTACTTAGCTATATGTAATCATAATTTCAATTATTATTTTGATTAGTTAAGCTGCTCCACCATCTTTCCAAGTAACCCCTGGCAACAGCAGATACCCCTGGCTGGGGAATCACTGCAGGTGTTGTGTCAAAGACTGTTCCCCCTAGATTTGTGTTTCCTGCTACTAGCGATCTAAATGGAGACGAATAGCCAATCAGAATTGACCTTTAATTCTCTGATTAGTTGGTTTTGTGGCACACTTGTAATGCTATGAAAAGTTGAGCGCACACAGAATGCAGAGGTTGAGAGCGAGGGAGACATGAACGGCACGCGGCAGCGTCTACCTGCGCACAGAGGAAGAGTTTTTGAGAGGGCACGAGTAAACTGCGTGAGAAGGGTTATTATTGTGTATTATAATATGCATAATAGCAAACTACATGCAGGTATTGAGCACAGAATAGGTTTTGTTTGCTGAAACAAAATAATTTTTTGTGAGTGTTAATTTCTGTTCAAAATGTAATGTAATGTGGGATATATACAAAAAGCAATGGGTGTGCATTACCTGAAAGACCTTTATTCCAAAAATGAAAGAAAAAAAAGCCACATAAAGAGGAGAGAACCTTTTGCTTACCTCTTTGGTAATTTTTAGCGAGGCAGCTTGAAATTCTGGTGATGTATTGTCAGACATTTTTCCATTGTATGTTAATTCAGGCAGGGTTAGCTGTCCTGGGAAAACTTTGGCTAAAAGAGGAAAACATCATTATAGGAAAGTTGTATATACACTCCTGTCATTACCAATTCTTTAAAATAATAGTTCAACTATGTGGGAAATATGCTTTTTCACGTTCTTGCCGAGTTAGATGAGAAGATAAACCCACTCTCATATCTATCCAATAAATTAAAGCCAGTCAGAATAGCATTACGACTTAAGACAGCTAACATAATACTTCACTAAAAAATCTTCTCTGCTTGCCTTGCTACCTTAAGGTAAAGACAGGACTGCAGGAAATCACTGTTTCTGTAAAAGATATAGTCCTGGAAACCACTAACTAGTTGTTCTAACACTTGTTTTCTGGATTTAACAAACAAAATAGAACTTGTTAATTTAGGAGGTGCTGGTAGAAGCATTTTGTTTCCTTTGTACAAAGCCAGGCTGGCTGTTTCCCCATGCTTCATATTTACCGATTTATCGACCTTCTTTATCTTAATATTGCCTAAAATGTTGAACTGTAGCTTAAATTATTTCCTGAAACAATTGAAGTATCACTGTCTTCTAAATGTGCTAATCATTTTGACCAACAGTTACCAGACTTCAATGAATCTGAGCTAATTACAAATAATCACCTAACGTTACAATTCTCGTTTAACAAGGTCCTCCTACATCCCACAGGTACAGTACTACACTTTTGTATTATAATTCATTAAGTCACTTTCTCATTGAGTAACAACCTCATACTGGTGGTATGCAAACAAATACTTACCACTCTCACATCTTCTGCTGTCATAATTGTAGTTCTCACCAGCCAAGCACAAGCATGCAAAGTTTTGATTGAAATGAGGCACACAGGTGCTCCCATCGCCACATGTGTTTCCATCACAAGGGTCTTAAAAAGGCACAAAAAAACACACACACACACACACACACAAAAAAATGTATGCGTTTACAGCATGTGAGCATCTAAAACAATGACATATTGGAAACAAGAAATTACAGTTTTTGACTGTTTTTGGTGGAATTACCTGGAAGCTTTGTGGTTGCAGGAACTGCTGTTGTTGTTGTAGGCTCTACAGTTGTGGAAGTCGGACCTGCTGTTGTTGCTGTAGGCTCTACAGTAGTAGAAGTCGGACCTGCTGTTGTTGTTGTAGGCTCTACAGTAGTAGAAGTTGGACCTGCTGTTGTTGTAGGCTCTACAGTTGTGGAAGTCGGACCTGCTGTTGTTGTTGTAGGCTCTACAGTAGTAGAAGTCGGACCTGCAGTTGTTGTTGTAGGCTCTACAGTTGTGGAAGTCGTACCTGCTGTTGTTGTTGTAGGCTCTACAGTAGTAGAAGTCGGACCTGCTGTTGTTGTTGTAGGCTCTACAGTAGTAGAAGTCGGACCTGCTGTTGTTGTTGTAGGCTCTACAGTTGTGGAAGTCGGATCTGCTGTTGTTGCTGTAGGCTCTACAGTAGTAGAAGTCGGACCTGCTGTTGTTGTTGTAGGCTCTACAGTTGTGGAAGTCGTACCTGCTGTTGTTGTAGTAGGCTCTACAGTAGTAGAAGTCGGACCTGCTGTTGTTGTTGTAGGCTCTACAGTTGTGGAAGTCGGACCTGCTGTTGTTGTTGTAGGCTCTACAGTAGTAGAAGTCGGACCTGCTGTTGTTGCTGTAGGCTCTACAGTAGTAGAAGTCGGACCTGCAGTTGTTGTTGTAGGCTCTACAGTTGTGGAAGTCGTACCTGCTGTTGTTGTAGTAGGCTCTACAGTTGTGGAAGTCGGACCGGCTGTTGTTGTAGGCTCTACAGTTGTGGAAGTCGGACCTGCTGTTGTTGCTGTAGGCTCTACAGTAGTAGAAGTCGGACCTGCTGTTGTTGTTGTAGGCTCTACAGTTGTGGAAGTCGTACCTGCTGTTGTTGTAGTAGGCTCTACAGTAGTAGAAGTCGGACCTGCTGTTGTTGTTGTAGGCTCTACAGTAGTAGAAGTCGGACCTGCTGTTGTTGTTGTAGGCTCTACAGTTGTGGAAGTCGGACCGGCTGTTGTTGTAGGCTCTACAGTTGTGGAAGTCGGACCTGCTGTTGTTGTTGTAGTCTCTACAGTTGTGGAAGTCGGACCGGCTGTTGTTGTAGGCTCTACAGTTGTGGAAGTCGGACCTGCTGTTGTTGTTGTAGGCTCTACAGTAGTAGAAGTCGGACCTGCAGTTGTTGTTGTAGGCTCTACAGTTGTGGAAGTTGGACCTCCTGTTGTTGTTGTAGGCTCTACAGTTGTGGAAGTCGTACCTGCTGTTGTTGTTGTAGGCTCTACTGTAGTAGAAGTCGGACCTGCTGTTGTTGTAGGCTCTACAGTTGTGGAAGTCGGACCTGCAGTTGTTGTTGTAGGCTCTACAGTTGTTACTGCTGTTGTTGGAGGTTGCGTTGTTGAAAATGTACCACCTGAGACTGTTGTGGTTAAACAGCACAATGTAGCAGTTAATAAATGATAACCTGCCGATTGCCAAAGTGTTAAAATACAGCTAATTTTGAAATGCCAAACAAATTTGAAGACATAGAAAATCAACTTTATCAAAACAATCAATTTAACAGGTTTCCCCAGATTTTGCAAGATCATCTATGAGATAGTATGGGTTAAAAGCTATTGATTCATTAGTTAAAAAATATATAAAATATAAAAAAATTAAAATTAAAGAGTGACTGTTTAATTAAAACCTGCTTTATAATAAAGTTGTAGCCTTATCTCTGTCAAATTATTAAAAACCAATGCCAGTAAGCATATAATGATGAAATGATATGCCGTGATAGAATTATAGCTTTACAGTACAGCAGTATGAAATAATTGGCAAACTAAGCTAAAGCGCTAGACTACATACAGACAGCTTTAATTTTTGCTTGTTGTAACTATAGAGCATAGAATCGTAATGTAAGCTTGTCGAGTGGAGTAATAATATCTGGCATAGATGCATAGATTTGGAGTCACTTAGTCACATGACATGAAAGCTATTGAAATAAAATGCCAAATGTACATATAAATATTAATATAAAATAGAGGAATCCAATAAAAATGGTGTATTAATATAATTTGGCATTGGTTTGGAGTCACTGGGTCACATGACAATGAAGCTATTGAAAAATCAATTATTACTGCAAATACTTTGTTAAAATATTTATGTAAATAAATTAAGTAACGTTACACATTAGCAATCAAAATTATTATTTTCCTGGGGACCACAGCTCTGCTGAGGACGTATTGGGACTGTCAGCACCTGTTCATTTCATAGAGCAACGGCCAATGAAGAAAGACAAAAACGCATATCATCCCCAAAGATTAAAATACAAGTTCATATAAAAAAAATCAGGCTACTTACCAAGACAGGCCACAACTAGCCAAAGGAGTTTGAATTCTTGAGCCATTGGAAAGTATCTTGCTGACAAAACTTCACCAAAACAAAGAAAGCCAGCGTGGACGAGGCTTTAAGGCTCAGGTGTCCTCTGGCAGTTTTAATCATTAGCCACTCCCCGAGGGCAGTACTGTGTGCTAAAGTACATTTCACACCCAGAAAAGAAGATTTGGTGTCCCCACTTTCCATGTCTACTAAGCCATTTATCTGTTTATTTATCTTCCATGACATAGAGCTGTCGCTGCAGTTTGTCAAAATATAGAGTTGCCACTGTTTAGGTTTAAAGCCACAGTTAAGTAACACAAAAAGGAAGTACTGACTTCTGCCAATACGGAATCAGTGATAAAAAATAAATGAATATGCATGTTCTGCATTTGTGTGCCTGGATCACATCAAGAGCAAACGTTGACTCAAGTTAAGCTGACACAGACTTGGAATTACAGTATACCAGTTTTTTTTTTTTTTTAAATAAAGAAGAAGCTTTAAAGCATAGGAGAGTTTACTGACAGACTATCATCATTGTGCAATATCAAACACATCACACATGCATCAAGTGATGTCATGTACACGTTTCCTGTCTGAACTTATCTCCATAGCTGAAAACATGTCTAACAGAATTGGAGGATTTGTACGACATAAACGAAAAACAAAATTACTAACTCAGTGTAATGACAAACAATGTACGATGTTTACTTGCTTTAATATTCATATGTCATTCATTTTCAGCTTCTTTCTAGAGTAAATACCACAATTGTTTTGTATATCTCAGCCTCAGACTTCATAAGTTACTTATAGGGACTGTAATGAACAGGAGGGAGAAAAATGACATTCCTTGCCAGTCAATTTAAGTTGCAATAAGACCTCAAAGTGAAAGTGACCTCAACGTGAAAGAAACATTTGAAAAGTCAAAGTGTGTTTTAAACGTCACCTTAAGAATGTAGTCTAAGTCTGAAGTATTTTTTTTTTTTTATTATTTTAAATTTCAATGAGATCTAAGCTAACACCCCATCAGGACCCATAAAATATTATCTCCAAGTTGACTTTGAACCCTGTTAACACGACTAAAGTCTTGCGCCACTTCAGCATCATCATGGGCGTAGGTGGAAAAATGGCTGAAATTGCCAAAAGATAAAAACAGGTATGTTTTAACTAAAGGTGAAGTACAGTAGTTCAAGCACCAGTGTCCATGGGTGTTTGCTAGGCTAATTAAGGTCAAAACAACAACCCTGTAAAGCTTGTAGTATCAAAAAATGGCCAGACTATTGTTTTAAATTGAAGTATTTTTTGGACCTTTTCACAAAATTAATATTTATTATTATTTTTTGTTGGATAAATGATACATTTTTGTATCGTTTTTATTACGTCAGACATTTATGGTAATTAATTGGTCACTTTTCTTTTCTTGGAAGCAAAGACATAGATTGCATTAGGAGTCTATTCTATATCATCTTCCACTAACTGCTCCATGTCCATTGAGTTGCCATCCATAATTACTCTAAGGGCATCTTATACTGTATTTGTTTGCTATCTAAAAAAAAATTAAGAAGGCCATAAGTCTCTAGTTTCACACAAGGTCATTTTATACATGGACACAATTTTCAGAAAGTGGTCTCATGAATACAATGTGCTCATTAAATCCACAAGAGTCTCAGTTTTCCTGCCATACCGAATTTATGAAACTCCAAGCCTGTTTAGGGACCCCAGTATGCAGAAACATTCAAATACACCATTTTAGAATGGGCAAAAATAACCAATTTGTATGATTGATTTGTAAGATGCATAGTTTTTGCCCCAAACTGCATGGGATCAGGGATTAGCATACAGTGGGCATGTCTGTAAAGGGGAGACTCGTGGGTAGTTCTATTAATACACCCATAGAACCCATTTCATTTAGATATCTTGAGGTGAGAGGTCATGGGCCCCTTCGAAAATGACCATGCCAGTTTCCCCCTCGCCATAATTAGCATGAAGTAGGCTATGGCTATTGACCCTTTGCACGTGATGTCACGCTCCACTCGCGCAAATTATGAACGCCATGATGGACGGCGGAAGAGCTATGCTGTAGTTCTCTTAATACATCCATGGTAGACGGACGCCAAGCTAAACTCGTACGTTTTCGTTCGTGTTTGTATTCTCACATTCACAATCTGCAGAGTAATCCTCACCAACACAAGCATGTGTATGTATTGCCTTCCTGTTTTAAATTAGTGATAAATAAAATTATCCTCAACCAGCTAGTTGCCGTGCTAACCAGCTGTTCCTGCTAACAGGTCCAACCCGATGATGACCCACATAACTAGCTAACATCGGTTATTCACTGACCTAGCTACATATCCAAAAAAGAAAGCCGTTCCCTTGATCATTTAACTTAACACACATACAAAAAATATTGGTTAAATTAAAGATGACATGGCACGGAAACTAGCTTAAAAAACGAGTTAATTACGGGTCTGCGGAGCCCCTACCCCGGCTAGCTGATGAGCTAGCTGCAGCTAGCTTTGGACTGCTCGCTAGCTGCTGCCCATCGCGTCGTAATATCCACCAGTCAAATCTAAACATAGGCTACACAGCGAATATAATCACAGATAAGAAGATGGCTAGATGTTACAATTATGTGTGGTTACTACTGATCATATACACTCCGTGATTTACTGCATGGATGAACGTGTGATAGATAATTAATGACTGCACTTCCCAGAGCTGGGATGTGTTCAGGCATCCATTAGCTAGGAAGTTGCATTGGCACACCCAGTGAACAATGTGGGGTACGTGTTATATAAATCTTTACTTAAGTAAAGAATAGATGTTAATACAAAATAAACCCTAGATTGATATCTTATCTTTGCCATTATGAAGTACCTCCCCCCGCCGTTAGCGTAGCATCGCGTACCTGTAACCCAGCCAGCTACAAAGAACTGGTAAGCATCCAGACTTTTAAAAGCTTTGAGATCAGCACCAGTATATGGGAATACCCCGTTTACCACATAGTGGTACAGATCGTGTGGCCTGAAGTCGGGCAGAGTCGGTGATTTAATGAGGTCCGTGAAAACGGAGGGAGAACGAATTAAGGGTCGGTATGCAATCCTGCTATCTCCAACATCTCCAAATACTGCTTTTTGTGAGCACCTACCAGATGCCCTACCATGACCGTTAACAGCATGACAACTTGTTGTTCAATAGAAGAAGCCATATAAAGCCATAAATACAGTTTATTTAGTGTTATGTATTTCAAACTGATTGAAACTATGAAACTTTCCGCTCGTCTACTACCGTTTAGCCTGTGCTTCTGCCGTCCGTCATGGCGCCATCACGTGGTCGTGTGACGTGTTTGCAAAGGGTCTATAGCTGGCATGTCATGGTTGCTACCATGGATTCTTCAAATCGTCTACTTTCACAACATAGGCCTCCCACTAACGTTACCGTGGCGCTAGCTTAAAAGAAATATATAAAAATGAATAAAAACGGTCCCGCAAAGTACCTGCAGTAATGTTATCACATTTCAACATGGTTTTACTAAAAATAAACAACAAAAAACAAAGTAGCCTAATTATAATTATAAATTGCTTCAATCCAGACAATATTCATTTTAAAGTATTAGTAACAATATAGATGTTATTCTCTATTCTAAATTAGCAAAGATTTCCATACAAAACATCTGCAGCTCGGTGAATGCATGGATGTATTACGTAAGAATGGTAAATGAGGGCAGACATTTTTGATTTTGTATTGTGAGGGTCTCTACTGCCTGCAGTGCATGGACAGTCTACCAGGGGGCAGATAACATGTATCAGATTAATCAGATTGCATACAACAGGGTTTTGGCGTTACAGGGTACACATCTACCTGCACACTGGTTACTTCCTAATTAATAGTATACATATTTCATTTTGTTATATACTATGTATGGTTGTACATTTTCATTCTACACTTGTATATACATGTTGCCTACATTCTTTTCATTCCTCTAAGTATATATTTTGAGTAGGTGTTTTTATCTTTTGTTGTGTTATTTTATTTTTGTCTTATTTATTATTTCTAGTATTATTCTTGTATTTTCTGTATGTGTGTGAGTGATTATGTGTGTAACTTGCTGCTGTAACACAGTAATTTCCCAGTTTGGGATTAATAAAGTCCATCTATCCATCTATAAATTATTTAGGTTTTTGGTTAAGTTGAATCAGTAGAAATAGGCCTAAAGCTTTCGATTATACTAAACTGAAACCACACATACTTATTTTTAATCTGCATGCCAAACTCTTCCCAAAGGTAGTCCACTCCTTAGGGACCCTCCCCTCACCAGTAATACAATTTCTATGACCCTCCAAAACGATTTGGAAAAAAGGCATGACCCTCCCCCAACAATTTATCAATATATTCTGTACTGGTTTCTGTTTGGAAAATATATACAGATTCCCATTGTTTCTTTGTTGTTGTTTTTTTATAGCTATGACATATGAGACTAAACCTCTGCATTCTGATCTGACGCATCCCACTCCTCTGTTATGGTGTGGTGGCCATTTCAGTAGATTTACTCTCTAACATTGTTGTGGAAACAAAATAAGCATGGAAACTAAATGCACAATTCCTGCATTACTGCATTACTTCAAATACTAAGTTACTCCTCTAGTAAACTAGTATTCACATGAAATAAAACAATAAAATATTGAGACTATTCAGCAAGGCACTCTGGGTAGTATTCAACACGCTAAACTGGTTGCTATGGACTCGTCACTAGGCTTTCTCCACTTCGCCATTTAAACAAAGTGGAATAAACGTATAAAAGTCCAAATCTACACAAAACCCGCAATCAATTAGTAAGCTGACGTGATGTGCTGATGTGGCATTTAGGAAACCTTTATTGCAACTTTGGCACGGTAAGATGTCCAGACATAGTACAAAAGTCATTTTCGTTTTTTGCGTCCTGCTGCTCCCATCGTCAGCCAGGTAATATTTTTTTTTACTAAAGCTGTATATGAAATCTGATGTATTACCTACCACCATTTAGTTGTTTTGTGTTATTTAAGATATTTATAAAATATCTGATCATGCCAGAATTATTCCACTCATTTTTTAAACAATGCAATTACCTGTTTCAGCCACCAGGGGGGCAGCTCCCCCTTGCCCTATATGTCTATGCCCTGCCACAGCAAACTCATGGGTCAGACCCATCTGGTAGCGAAGGAGGGCAGAGACTGAGAGAGCTACATGGAACTACATGGAAAAATATGCACCAAACAAGCCACTTTGAAATTTTGCTTTCATGAATACAAAAGTTGGGTGACCCCCCCCCCCCTCTGGACTGAAAAATGTTGGATGACCCTCCCCTCAGCAAAGAATAAAAAGACACGACCCTCCCCTATTTTCCTCCGGTGGTCCATTCCATCCCGTCCCTTACTTTTCACCCAACAATCAACATGATCACAATAATGGTATCCAATACTATGCTACTATTTACCATAAATCACATTGCTTTGCTGAACAAAAAATATGTCACTATTCATTTTTTTCTTCACAATCTTTAAGTGTTAAAAGATCATTTCTCAAAAAGTAAATTTTTGAACTTGGGTT
The DNA here is from genome assembly GCF_031162955.1 of Sander vitreus. Lineage (NCBI taxonomy): Eukaryota > Metazoa > Chordata > Actinopteri > Perciformes > Percidae > Sander > Sander vitreus. The sequence goes on along the minus strand of NC_135875.1, from coordinate 13,447,093 downwards.
CTGCTTATTATCACATTATTTTACATGATGTTCACCTCAACAGTTTATTTAACAGCAGGTCAATTCTTCATTCCTGCGAATTAAGACATCTAGTATAATTCGCCAGCTACATTTTTCACCTGCAGGTTTTATGATGATGTTGCCTTGAGTCAATAGAGGTGCGACCACAGAGCAATAACTGCCTCTGGTCATCTTGCTAACTGTAAGTCCAAAGTCACTTACAGTTGTGATCATCCCAATCTGCTGTTCCTGACAATGACGTTGTGATTTGAGTTAGGACATGATGGTTGATACCAGCTTGGCAAAAAGTGGCAGTGCCAGTCATTCCCTGAAGTCAGACCTTTGATTCTGAACTCAAGCTACCGAAAGCAAACAGGGCAAGGGCAGAAGGAAGGGAATATTTCTTCAAACCAATTACACTGCAAAGTCATGGTTCATTTATTAAAAATGGGTGACACATAAAAGGAAAACCAACATTAAGTGCAGAGGTGGAAGAAGTACTCAGAACTTGTACATAAGTAGAAATGAAGCAATACCACAGTGTAGAAATAATCCGAAGTAAACGTACAAAAGTATTGGTACCAAAAGTGAAAGTACCCATTATGGTCCATTTTAGATTAATGTATATTATATTATTGCATTATAATTATGAATGCATTAATGCTCATCAATTTAATGTCAAAGCTGGTAATGGTGGGGCTAACTAATTAATATACTTCATCTGATGGGTGGCTTGTGAATTTCTCACCAGTGTTCAATAAAGTTTTATCATAATCTATAACATTACATTTAAATGTATTTGTTGATTATTATTATGTTGATATGTTTTATTATTAATACGAACATGTAAAGTGACTTAATTTATCAAATAAATGTGGAGTAAAAACTACAATATCTACCTCTGAAATGTAGTGGAGTAGAAATATAAAGTAGCAGAAAATGGAAATACTAAAGTAAAGTTTCTGCCAGAGCAAATGAAACATGAGCTCGGCAGATTCGTATAGTTCCCAGGGTAAAGTAAACTACTTCAAAATTGTACTTACTAAGTACTTAAGTTACTTTCCACCACTGATTTAAGTGTCTTTCTTTCTTTATAGGCAGAATATTCTCTCTACTTTCTACAGTATCTGTCCATGGCTGTTTTATTGGGAATTTTGTTCATCATGTTTTAATATGTTGTGAGTGTGTACATCTACAATCTTGGCCAGGCATTGCGTGGAAAATAGATTTCTGATCTCAATGGGACTTCCTGGTACCAGTGTATGGTTAAGCTTTGGGGAAGATAGTGGTTATAAACTACGGTTAAGGAACGGTCAAAGTCAGGAAACTATAACACTTGGTTACGTTTAGGGATAGATCATGGTTGAGGTTTCTCTAACTTATCTGAATAGTGATTTGTTTGGGCTGAGCACTGGATTCACTCCTTATTTATACTGAGACAAACAGAGTAAGTAAAGAGAGAGCACAGTTTGCTCCTTCTAATTTAAAGCTACTGAAAAGTGTAATCAAACAGTTAAAAAGGGTTGAAGCTGCTGATCTATTCCATACAAAAGACAAAGTCACCTTTTTATCACCTGTAAAACATGCTAAATATTTCAAGCAACTGATATTGTAGAATCAATGTAACTGTCAATATTTCATCTTGAGTTTATGTCTGTCAGGAGATCCTGAGTTACTCCAGGCAGCAGCGCCATCCTCAGGCAGCAGGGCCTCATGTCTAAATGATAGGATGATTCACCATCACATAAAAAACACATTATCCCTTAAAAGATCACAGGAGTCCTGTATGTAATACCAGTTAATAATTAATCTCCTGTGACAGGACATACTATAAACTGGATTTACTCACAGTAGGAGCAAGGTGCATCCACTGTAAGATCTGCGCTAGACTCCCAGTCACAGTCACATCGGGTAGTGACAGGAGTGTAGTAAGTAGGCAGTTCAAGGCTGTTTTATTCACATTAAACATCGGATGAAGTTTTTCTTTTCTCAAATAGAAATGATGCTGAGTAATTAATGAATTAGTCATGACAAAAAAGTTCGCTATGTTAGTGTAATATATTGTAACGTTACCTAGCTTATAGCTTGTTGGATAGAAATGCACCCACTACAACTACCGTTATGTGTAAACTGATATTAGGGTTAATGTTGAAGATCTACAGTTGTGTTTTGCTCAACATGAAGTGGCTGATCAGTTAAATATATATCCTCTGTCCCAGACGAAACCTAATATTTATGTGGAGGACGCAAGATAATTTCAGAATTATAATATGACCACGTGGTGAACCTATGAACCTAACTCATATTTAGACATCTGACGTTAAAGATTTGTGTTGTTGTTAAAAATGACAGAGAAAAGAAAAACAGACATAAGATCCTTTTTCAGTAGGCCTACACGAAGACGCTAAGTAAGTACAATAAGTCCTCATATCAAGACAATTTGGTAACATCTTTATAAGAATGGGTGCTTATGGAAATACTAACGTCACTATGTCACTGGCAAAGGAGACAGAAAGAACTGAGGGACAGGGAGACCAGGGACAGTCAGGTGTAGAGTCTCAGGTAAGTGTGTTGAGCTCAGTTCATATTTTTGGAGGTGTGTGGCTGTCAGGGTTAGCAGATGAGCTTTACCAGTGGCTCACTAATTTACATTATGATCAGCTAATTTAACAAGTGTACAAACGTATTGTATTTCTTTTATATGGGGACACTTTTTCAAAATAAGTCATTATGTTTTAAGGTATTTTTGTGGCTTGATTGTAAACAACTTAAACATAAATACATGGTTTTAAAGAAGAATATTTTGGTCAATATAGTTAGCTTTTTCACTGAATCAAGAGAAACACTGAAAAGAAGGATAATGGTACAGTCTCCATGCTACACTAATGATAGTATTAAGGCTTTCCTCTGTGTACACATGTCCTCTACAAGTATAGTTGGCTGTATTATTCAATACGTGTCCCCTTCAAAAATTGCTCTTCAGAAATTTTATGTTTATTGTCCCCCCCCTACTGTTAGATCAGACTTACGCCCATGTATATATTGCAGATACAACAAAGCTTTCTCACTACCTGTACTTACTTTTGATACTAAAGTACACATTACTGCTCATACTTATTTGTATTGAAGTGCAGGACATTTATCTGCAAATGAGACACTTAATTAAAATTATATTCAACTATTATTGCCAAACAATGTAAACTATTTTTTTTTTCTGGGTAATATAAGATAAGAAACTTGTATTGTCATTTTACTGCTGTGCAAGACAATACAATGAAATTGGGATGGCACATATTCGGATATTAAATACAATATAAAAGAAAGGCCAAATAAGAGACGTTCTTAATATGCAAATAAACAATAGCAGTGGCATAAAAGTGTAGTAGACCTAATATGAGTAAGTCAATTCAACAGTAAGTCAACATACAATACCTGGATTGATATTTTAGTGTTGGAGAATCAGTGCTTTTGAGAGACAAAAATCCCACACAATGTACTTTTTTGTAACAAAAAGTTTTTATTGGCTTCTCTAATCCGTTCATCATCTCAATAACAGGTACAGCCTGGGAAATCATAACACAAGGGGTCTAGAACAAATAAGACAAAGGAATGCTACAAAACGTGGTATTGAGGTGACAGTCAGAAAAAAAGCCATACAAAAAAAATGTCTTTATCATGCATACTGGAGAAAAACTCAAAAAAAAATTGAGAACACACATTTTTAGTGTTTTTGTACATTTTTGTAAACAATATCCTTCTAGAGATCATATCAAAACACATTATGGCAAGTAACAAAAATAAGGGATATAACATAAGAATTAATGTTTTATGAGGCATCTAGAATGCAACACTGCTTGGTGTGGATGTTTTACAGAAGAAGAAAAAAATACATTTGCATTTTGACGAGTCATTTGCTCTATAATTGTAAACACAGGCAGTGTTAAATGATTATACAATATATCGAAACCTATACTACAAATATTTCCACTACATACATGAAATGCGTGTCCCTGCTTTCTTACGCTTTAGTGATATGAGGTATATTTAGGTCAATCGTATTTTCTTTTTTTTCTTTTTTCTTTTTTATCTCTGTCTCTCACCCACTCTTTTTCTTTCCTTTAAAAGCATAGTGTGTTTGGAGTGAGGTGGCTGGTCAGACAGTCTTTGTTCCCTGTGATCTGAGCAGCTTCAAAGTCTCTTGGCAGTGGAGCTCACAGACATAGGAAAAGGAAAAAGGGGGGGGGGGGGCTCACAGGAAATCAACTAAATTAAATATCAACCCTGGCTGCCGGGTTAGATTAGCTTTAGCCACGGAAGACAAAGAAGGCCATTGTTTATTCTTGTGAGTGCAGGGCTGCATTTTTGGGGAGAGGAGGTGATAACTTTTCTTTTTAACTGTATTATTGAAGCAGTTTCTTGCAATTACTACAACAGTGGGGTTTAAAAAAAGAAAAAAGAAAAGAAATCATTACACATAGAGGGATGGGGGGGGGGTGGTGGGGGGCAGGTCATGTGATTACTTGCCAAAAATATCAGCTACTGAGTTGTGTTGTGGCTAGTGGAGAATAAATAAAAGGGTTTGGGTATGTATCCAACATACTCATGGGTTCAAAGATATAAGGGTTCCAGCATGTCAGCCTGTCTCTCCAAACACTTAAATACAAAGAGGTACTCTCAGAATATTGGATTACAAAATTATGGCAAATCATTTTTTTTTACAACATCGCCCAACAAAGAAAAGAAAAAAAATCCCCCCTCCCGCTTTCTTCTAAAAGCAACAAAATACATTTAGATGCCCATGGTCATGCCTAGTCAACCCCTATCAAACCCCATTAACCACCCCCAGCCCCTCCCTCCCTCCCTCCCTCGTTCACAGTTTTCTCCTCTTAAAAATAATATTAATAATCATCGTATCGCATATGCAAATTGAATGGGTTGTTGTTGCTTCCAATGATGATTTGTTTTAAAAAGTGCTTGTTTGATTCCATTGACACAAAAAGGAACAGCAAGGAGTGGAGTAGAAAAGTGGTGACTTGTTTAAAAAAAAAAAAAAAATCACTTCAGCAACAGCATGATGAAAAGATCACAAATTCAGGTTCATTGCTTTCTGAGACAGCCGGAACAGCAATGGGTTGAATTTTGTCTAAGATGTCTTTTCTACTGGCCACCGGTGGGCACAACCAGAGGAGTGCACGGTTAGACAGGCTTCATTAACTGACGCATAATGCAGACAGAACAGCCAGTTATGTTCAATCATCACTTCAGAACATGCTGTGTGCTGAACTCCACTACCTCGTGTACACGTGGCTCTCAAAAGAAATGTGGATGTCTTCACAATTGACGCAACAGTACCATAATCTCAACAACATGCAGTTGAAACCAAACGTGATCATGTATTGTAATTTGTTGTTCTGACGAGTTTATAAAAAAAAAAACAAAAAAAAAAACACACTAAATCAATGCTTTGTAGTCTCAAAATACACCTGTAAAAACTGTGCTAATTGCATCTCATTATACAAAGTCTTATTACACAATTTTGCCTATTTTCCTGAGTTAATACGTTTCTTGTAACAGACAATATATACTTTTTTTGCCATTTGAATTCTGGGCCTTTCCCTGCCACAAACGTTATTATTGAAATTATCAACATTATTCATTATTACTTTACAATGGTATGATGATTGGTAAAACGATGGGTTCAGAAAAAGAAATCAAGCAAGTTTATAGCTACCCTCTAAATGTTTTAAATTACATTTAAATCTACGGTACGTTCATATCAAAATCCCTACTTTTAAAACAAAAATGAAGCGACTAAATACATCATAAAAACGAGAATATTTTTTAAAAATTGCATTTGAGGCCATGAAAGACCCTCCCTGGTCATTTTTGTATTAACATGTAATGGCAGTGTATAAAAAACAAAACTTTGCTACAAGAACAAAATTAGGATGGGTATAGGGACTGTATGGACAGTAACAGAACAGCCCCCTACTGGATTCACCTCGTTTGACCCTTATCTGAAACTTTGGCTTGTCTGGGTTTTTGATCCTGTACTCACTGGCTCACTGACGTCAGCTAACAAACTGGTATACCCTGAGAATTCTGACACTGGAGTCCGTATTCGGTGGTCGACCTCTGTCCCAGGATCACTGCCATAGCTCAGAGGGGTCCCCCGCCCTGACTTGAACTGGGAACCAAAGGCCTGGGCGAAGTTCTCGATCTGGTACGTGGTTTCTTTAGGGGGGTTCAGTGGGGACATGTCTGGGTAGCTGGAGCCGTTGGTGGGTGCAGCGCTCCCTCCGGCCTTGGGCTGCTGCCCCTTGGAGCCCTCTGCTGAGAGAGTCAGGTCCTGGGGAGGTAGGTTGAAGGTGCCAGGGGAGTGCTGCTTCTCCAACTGCTCAGTTAGCTCCTGAGATGGAGTTAGCTGCTGGTGGCTAGTAGGTTCCAAGCTGATGTGGTAGCCTGCCTGGGAGGGGGAGCCGACGAGCATGCCATAGTGGGACTTGGAGGAGGATGAGGAGGAGTTTGATGAAGGGGCGACGATGGGCAGTGGGGAGGAGACAGCAGGCGGGTAGCCACAATCCATTGGGGATGTGGTGTACACGTGTTTGTCTGAGAACAAGGGCCCCGTGGGACTGGAGCTGCTGGACAGGAGTGGGAAAGGCCCCGTTGGGCCAAGGCTGGGGAAGGGTCCACTATGGCTGGTGCGCTCAAGGGCCTGCAGGAGGAATTTCGAGTACTCGCTCATCACTGCTGTCTTGTCACCACCGTTGGGAGAGTCATCCTCCAGCTCAGGGGTAACGGGGGCTGCTGGCTGGAGGTCTACGTGGTGTGGGTGGTCAGACAGGTCGAAAGTCACGTCATGGTGGTGCGTCCCCTCTGGCTTATGGCTATAATGGTCTAACAGGCTTTGCAGTACCTCATCTGGAATGCCCGACTTGTCGTGCTTTAGTTCCAAAGGAGAGGAGTCCAGCATGGCCAGCGTGGGTTCAGGCCCCAGGGAACCCTGGATGACACTATTGCCCTGGGATGCCATGTGCAATGAGCCGGCTCCATAGTCATTGTTAACTGCGTGGAGGTAGCGCCGCTTTTTCACAAACTGCATTGCATCATCGTAGTTGCTGCTGGTGGTGGGCCCCTGCTTGTTGCCCCCGGCTCCCTGGAGTAGCCCCATGTTATCAAGGTCGGAAACCGCCACATGATCCATGGAGCCAGGCTTGTGGCCCAACCGTTTTTGTCCGTCAGCACTGTCTTCCAGAGAGAGGAGGCCCTTGTCCAGGCCCTTGCGGCCAGCTTTTTTAAAGACCAATTTGGGAGTACGTCCCTGCATGGCGGGGCCAGAGCCCGAGGGGTGCTCCATGCTGAAGTCCTGCATGCCCAGTTCACGGGCCATCCCACCAGAGGACGAGGCTGTTGATGCAGAGGCATTCTTCTTCCTCTTGCGCTCACCGCCCTCACTGTTTTTGGACTTGGCCCTCTTGCGCCCGGAGGTGTTAGAGTTTCCCTGAGTGAGTGAATAGCTGCCCTGGCCTAGCTCCGCTTCGCTGAGCTCCAGCATGCTTGGGTCCAGGCCCTTCTTTATGGCTTCTCCACAAGTTCGTTTGTGCTTCAGTAACCGGTCTGTTCTTGAGAAAAACTAAAAGTAGACAGAGGGAAAACGGATGAGGAAGAGAGGAGTATAAGCTTAGTTTCCACTGAATGGACGGAAGCAGTTCTAAAATGCTATACATTATTAATTCCTAAAAAACAGAAAATATACTGCAAAGGTACCATTGAATTTCATGAGAAAACGTTACATTCCCTGAACTCTTCTGACACTGAATGGCTTTATAAGGGATTGGAGTACAGAAAGACAACATTTTGAATTGCCCACATGCTAATGATAATAATGCATGTTACTCATACACACTATTCAATAAAAGGACAATTCAAAAAGTAGCCTATATACAAAGCCAAAATTTAAAATGAAAAGACAAAACAGTGGTAAGCTACTTAGCAAACAGACTAGATATAACCTACTTGCTGGCAGGTATCGCAGCGATATGGCTTCTCGCCACTGTGTGTCCTTTTGTGTCGCTCCATATGGTACTTCTGGATAAAGCGCATGTTACACTGGTCACAGCTAAAAGGCTTCTCTCCTGCAAAAGACATATGACAGTGTTAGGCCTTGTGTCACAATAGCAAGGTTTATATAAAACTGATACTGGTGACAAATGAACGCAGTCATTCCAAAACACTTCAGTTCACTCCATATCCACATGCAGCAACTCACCACTGTGGATCTTCTCGTGCCGCTGGAGGAGATACTTCTGGATGAAACTCATGTTACACTGACTGCACCGGAAAGGCCTCTCACCTGTGCGATCAAGAGTACAACAATCCGCTCACCACATTAATTAATTAACTCTCAGCCTGTCGTATAACTGCGTTAACCATATGGTCACAATGACACATGAACCCGTGTCATTTTATCAAACACCTGGTGCATGAATACAAACTAAGATGTATGAGACTCACATGCTAAACAGTCTAACACTAACAATAAATATGCTGAAGAAACTGAGTGCATTGCATTGTGTATTTAGAACGGCACAGGGCCCCTTTACAGAACACCGTTTCCCATGTCTAAAGTATGATATACAAATACTCTAGACTGCAGAGACCATTTGTCAGATACAGTAACACTTGGAAGCATAAGGAAAAAACAAGGCAAATGATTTAAAATAAACTGAGGTCGAAAAAAAGAATTCCCAGCAAAGAGAATGACTAAGACGTCCAGAAATACATGAGTAATCATTGAGTCATCCCTGGCTTTAGCGATGTCTGGTTTCAAGTAAGGCCCCAAGCACTCATGGTGAAGGGCAAATTAGTGAGAGGGGAGGTTAGTGAAGAGTGTAATTTAATGTCTAAGGGGTTCTGAGAGTGCTGTGTTTATTAATGGAAAATTGTGTTTTTTGGGCAATCTTGGTAACATAATATTATACCAGATTCCATGCAAATGGATCTGGGGATGTATATTATATAATGTATATATACAAATTACAAAAGGGATCTTAAGCATACTTTTATTATAATTTGGCATTTTTATCTTGACACAAACGTGTACTTGTCAGAGAGAACAGACTGCCTTCTGTAGCTGTATCTGTTCTGCTTCTGAACTAACATATCCTGTGTGCATCTTATATCACTTTTTTCAGCATAGGAGATCTAATCAGCAATGGTGCATTTAGTGAAAGGAGTAGTGGACATAGTTGGTAAATACATATTTTAATTTAGACATACTTTAAATGTATACATTCTAGAGAAAAAAAAGTAAAGCACTGACAAGCAGCGAATGTCTCTCACCTGTGTGTATGAGCACATGTCTGCGCAAGTGGTAGGAGCTGCGGAAGGCAGCATTACAGTGCTCACAGATATGTGGTTTTGAGTTGGGGGACAAGTAGGCTCCATCTGCATCCAACATCATGGCCTAAAAGGAGAGAGTACAAGTAAGATACTGTTGACTTCTACACATCATGCCTTTTTTCCATGTGTAGATATGTTTTAGCCAAAGAACACATTTTTCTTCTGGTGTAGTGACAAAGATGAGGAAGCAGATAAGTCATTAACCTTTGCAGCATCGTTGCGTTTTCTTCGTGCTTTGCCTCCCTGCCCATCCCCATTGCTCCTCCGCCCTCTTCTACCCGAGGACTCTTTTGGCTCTTTACCCGGTCTTCCATGCATCTAAAGTCAAACGACAAGGTAAGTTTACCACAGTCTATAAATGGCAAATAGAGGCAGAAATCGCTACTGCAAGAGGAAACAAAGGTCTACAAATAAAAGCCTGTCACAATTTGTGCTTAAGCAGTAAGGGGGCAAACTAAGCACAAGAAGGGCAGTCTGGCAAATTAATGTCAAATTCAACTAAATATCATATTCTAAACAAGATTTAGAACAACAACAACCCTTTCTCACCGGTTCTCCAAGGGAACGAACATTGCTGAGGCTGAGGTCATGCAGGAGCATGTTCTGGTGATTTTGGTGGTGGTGGTTGCCGAAAGACATGTCCGGCATGTCATTACCACTCTTCCCCGCACCCCCTTCAGCACAGTTCACCCCTACTCCTCCACCCCCGCCATAGAGGGGCATACGGTAATCCAGCTCGCTTAGTCGCTCCTGCTTAATGCCCATGCTTTGGAGGAAGCCCCCGGTGTTAGTGGCTCCATGGTGTTCCGGGGGCGAGTCACGTTCTTTCTTCAGGATCATCTCGTGAGGAAGCTCGCCCATAACGGACTGGGAGGCCAGCCGTGTAAAGCTGGTGACAGGCGGCAGGTGGCTGAACATAAGCATACCTGGTGCAAAATTGGGATCCATGCCACCGTTGCGCAAAAACTCATTGCCTAATTTGTCTTGGATAATACTCATAGTGGTGGTTTTGCTTTGTGCAGGGAAGAAGGTGGGCAATAAATCTAAAGAGGAATGCAGGAGAAGAATATCCTGGAAGAGAGGGCAGATACAAAAAAAAAAAAAAGTCATGTTAAGTATTGATGATTTCAGACATTAATAAGCATACAATTCAAAGTAATAGTCACATTTTGTTGTAGCCCAAGTCTTTAGTTTAACATTTCACCTTTAAGTCTCGCCAGTAAAGTAAATTTAGTAACTGCTACATAGCCTTCAGTGTGTACTGCGTGCACTACAATGTTCTCTGAATTTCCTCTCAGTCGCCCATTCATTACTTAATTGGATTTATTAGGCTTTACCTAAAAGGAAGCACTGCGTACAGTAACTGGAACCCCTAATAAATATGTTGCAAAAAATACTTTAATTCACACAGAGGAAAAAACTAATCACAAGAAACCTCTGAATTCAAATAAACACCTCATTTTGGGAAACTTTGTGAAATACAGCAGCGCATATTGACACATTTATCAGTGAAATGAATAAATGAGGTCAGTCATCATGAAAGAAACTAGATTGTATATAACATGTATTCAAGAGATTCTAATAGAAGATAAATGAATGGAGTCAATGTGTGCCAAGGTATTAGTAAAATACAAAAATGTGGTTAAAAAAGCACCAAAAGACACACATTTAGGATGAATAATATCAATGATCTATGATGAAGTGACTGCAAAGTAAAAATTGGGAAGCTCGGCACTCAATATAATCGTTCAATATAAGAAGGAAAATCAATCCAAAATTGCCTCTGAAATATTCAATCCTCATCCCGTATTGTTCTGCTTGTGGCATTTAGCACCACATGTGTCTTGGACTGTAGCCAAAATCAGATCTGTGCAGTAGGTTGATAGCGTTTATACAGACATCCCTATTGTTTTCGCACTTTGATGCATGCTGGACTACGCCGCTTGCCATCTTTGACTAATAAACCAACATCAATGAAAAAGCTGGGGGCAATGGTTGCAATATTGGCAAATGAATCGGTTCACTACACATGCCTAAAACAAACGATATTTAGCTAGGTCAACTACAGCTAGACATTTCAGTCAAATTAGGCAGTCGGCTGCTAAGTGGTACGTGTATCGAAACGAGCACAGAAGACTAGAGTGAGAATGTATTGTTTAGTCTAGACCAGTCGACCATTTGGCTACGCGACACGGAATTCAACAGAAAGCGGATGAGCTTTTGTGATGCATAATAGTTAGCCAGCTAGTTAGCATAGCAAGCTAGCCACAATGAGACAATCAACGCACCTTTACGTCCTCAATCAAAACAATAGGCTAAGACGCATTTAAAGCCAATATCCATCATTCAAATAAAGTCACAACAACATTTTAAGTTCTGTAGTCTCAAATAACCCGCATATTTAGTCAATGTCTAATCTGATCCGTTATGGTCAATGTAACGTTTAGCCTGTTAACGTTAACTAGTGTTGCTATCAAGCTGGCTAACACTAAACAGGATCCATGATTTGATGCTATTAACGCATATACTGGCCATTTAAAATGCAATTATATGAGGGGAAGCATCCTAAAACTAAATGGCACGAATCACTCACAGAAAAAAATAGCAGTGATAAGGAGAATTTAAACAGAAAGTTTGATTTAAAGTCAGGTCAGCGGCATAAATTGCTCATTCTCCAATTCCAAAGCTTTGATGACGCTCGTGAAATCAAATCTGTCTGGCGCTCTATTTATTGTTAGCTAACTTTAGCTGTAATTACAACCGCATAATGCTTACCAGTGCATTCGGCTAGCAAAACATTCCTCGGCGACTGCGGTACATGTAGACTTCAGATCCAGTGACCGAGCTAAATAAAACTGCGCTTTAAGGCAGCTGTGTTTATAACAATCAAGCTGCCATGAGCTAGCTAGTTAGCTGCTAGCTGCCCCACTGAAAATCCGCATTACGGCCCATGCAACAGAAACAATGATGCTGGGTCTCAGTGCATCTCCCCGAGCCAGACAATTCCGTCGCGTAAATCTCGACAAAGCCAAAGCACTCGCCACAAATTAAAATCTATTTAGCTTCCCACTCACCTACACATGACCGCAGTTGGTTTCAAACGTGCCTATATTCTCTCTGTGTTCGTCGCTTTAGGGTTTTATTGCCAAAACACTGTGCTCCGGCGGTCGCTGCTTTCGTCCATCTTGTCCTGGCGCGGGGAATTATGGGTGTAGCGGACGGGTCGTGAGAGGAGACAGGCGAAGTCTGCTGAGGTTTGGGTTTGAGAGAGGCTCAGTGGACAACCTCAGTGGTATCATCAGTATCATAGTATAATACATCCATGTGGACAACACACAAGTAGTTGTGCGCTTTAGTAATGTAAACACACTGTATCCATTAGCATGAACAAATACTACTGTAATGTAGAGAGACATGGCGTTGTGCAACTCTTTGTCTTTAACGTTAACGTTACATGTAATTCAGAACACAAGAAACGATTCATTAACATTTTTCCTTAAACAGCATCTCCAACTCCCTCCTCATTTTACAATTTTATATAGATTTTTATAATGCTAAATTGTTATAAACGCAGGTATATCATCCCACTTTGAACTGTTTTAATCATTTTAAAGTTAGGTTTATAAAGGCTACAATGTCTTTTAATTGCATACAAGGTCTAGGCTACTTAGCAATATTTATTTATTTTAGCATTTTTTCTGTGTTTATTTATTTAATATAGTTTTGTTTTTCTGGTTTTGTACATTAGAGTTGGTGTTATGGTGTGTTGGAATGTGATTTTGAGTTGTAGGTTGATGGACCCCAGGAAGAATAGCCTCTGTTTTGGTTAACCTAATGGGATCCAAAATAAAATTAAATGCAATGTAGCACAAAACAATCACCCTGCCACAAACTGTATATTTTCTTTATAAAATGTTAAGACTATCATACAGGGGTATTGTGTATGTATGATTGCATGATATATTCTAATTTTTGGGGCAACACAGATATGTTCTACTCAGATCCTATTGAGGCTTGCACAGATGTGATTCACATACACACAACATTATGCACTGATCCAAATTTTCACTCCAGATATCTCAACTCAAGGTATCTGCTGATACATATGACTAATCTGATACCAATGCTCTCACTCATTAAGATCATTTTTATCAGCTCAGGTCACATGAAGCCAGGAGGAATTTGGAGTTAGTGGCCTGTCATGACTGAATGGTAGTTAAAACACTGAATTGTATGATGACATGGATGAATAAACAGTATGTAATATGCATCGGTCACATTTAGCAGTTGCCTTAGTAAAGTCAGTATTAATTGCCAATTGGTGTATCAGATCGGTGCATCCCTACACAAAAATACAGCGCTGGATTACCAACTGAGCAAAGCAGACAACAGCCCTGGAGCACAATAGCCAACTTTACTATGAACTGATTTTAGGTAATCTCATTAATTACAAACTTCATCAGTGAATTTACTTCACTGCAGAAATTGTTGATTAAGGTGAGTCCTTCATTATGACCTTATGTTGTGGGCCTACATTTTAAAATGTCCCTTTGTCAAAATAAAGTGATTTTAAGACCTTAATTATTTTTGTTTATATTGTCTTCACACCTGCACAATTTTTGCCCTCTTACCGTTCTATTCTTAGATTGAATAGAACATTTTCTGTTGGTGTGTCCTTTCCTTTTAAATGTTGAGGCACTACATTTGTGGCTTGGTAGAACTGGTTATTTTAATTGCTTACATAATAATCATTGAGAGCTTTCCTTTCACCACTGAAGCATGAAGCATTTCCATTTGATATTTAATATCATCAAGTATTATAAAAATTAGGACACTGTTTTTTCTACAGTTCATTTATCATAGTTCACATATTTTTTTCCAAGAGTCAAGAGCAAAAACAGTCTAACTGAATACACAAATGTTTTTCATTATCAACTTGAAACTGCTAGTTATCAGATGAATGCCTTACAGTGATGAGTTCATGGCATGTGCTTTGGAGTCCACTGTTCATACGGAAATTACAATTATCAGTATGTCCAAATCTAAAAAAAGAGTTTTTCCATTTTGTTAACATGGCCATTTATTTAGTTTACACTCCTAATACTGGACAGCTGGCCTGTGACTAAGTCCAACAGGGTGTCTCCCTTTTTCTGTTTTCCATCAGCCTCAATTTCCTGTAAGGAGTGTAAGATGATAAATTGACAATGATGAAGGAACTACAGAGGAAATCAAAATGTTGCAAAATTTTCCATACATTCAAACTTGATAATCCTCTTGGGACTGGTGCCATTACCTGCTTTCACAGAGGTTTGATACAATCTTACTATTGAAAAAAACAAAGAACAGATACAGTATTGATCACATCACTGCCCTCATTTGAAAGGGAGCAGCAATGATTCCATAATTATATTGTGTAATTAGCTTTGACAACATCTAGTCATATTCATTTGATAATATTTCCACAGGGACTTGGTGTGAAGCAAGCTTATACTGTAGGCTAACCTTCCTGAACATGATATAAGATAAGAGATCCTTTATTGTTCTCTACACAGTGCAGTACAGTAAATAGAGGAACAAAATTGTGTTTCCCTGGTCCCGGTGAAAAAACAAAAGAATAAACTGAAATGAACATAAGGTGCAAACAAGATATAAAAACAGGCAGGCTACAGAACAAGACAAAGTACAAACATATAGTTCAATACTGGGACATTTATGTGCAAAATGACATTTCTATTCATCCGCACCTTAATCATCTGTATATCTGTATATACACTTTACCTGTCTGTTTAAAATAAGGGTGTTTATAGTCAGGGGCGCAACTACCCAGTGTCAGAGGGGTATGCAGCAACAATTTTGCCCCCCCAACAAAAAAGAAATAAAGATGTGTGCCGGACATCATCATGTATGGGCTTTAAATAATAAAGGTTTATTTTAAAGGGGTGATAGAATGATTATATAGGGTATTTCACAATGTTCCTTAAGGTCTCCTAATAGGGTATGTAACATTGGTTTGGCTGAATATTGCTCAAATGCTATTTTATGGGTCCTTAACTACCCTGTGAATATGGCTCTATTTGGAACAAGAGTTTTTCTTCCAAATATGGTATGCTCATGAATATTTAGATGAGCTGCACGCTGATTGGTTTGAGCGAACCACATACACATCCATTGTAGACTAGACAGCAGGTCTCATATTTCAGACACTGCAAAGTTATACATTGTTTGTCTACTATTTCGTTATTAAATTCACTTCTGAGACTTTTTTATGCAAGAAATCAACTATATAAAGCTCAAATATGGGCCGTTTTACGAAAATTGATGGCTAATTGCAAATTTGGTAAGATGTGTCGGACTTCAGGAGCTCCACAGTCTGACAAGAAAGCTAACTCCATACCCAGTGAAAGTCACTGTTTCCCGGTTACTGGATGACCGGGGCTCCGCGGAGCTCCTGAGCTGGCTGGCCCCATCCACTTATTTAACTGCTGTTGCATCCCTTGACATGCTATCTCCTTTTCCCTCTTTCTTTTTCTATTTTAGCCCCCGACAGCTTTTTTGCTTTATCCATCTTTTTCCATAGACGACAACTCAGTGTGGGATTATTAAAGTCTATCTTATTTTATCTTAATTTATCTTATGTAGTAAGGTGCAAGTATTCCAACAACCCCTATAATATAGCCTACCAATGAACATATGTAGTTTTATGGAGACATGTGTTCACCAGCTGTCTGACACAGTGACTTCAAATGGCGTATTCTATAGCAGGGATCTTCAACGTTTTTTAAGCCAAATACCCCTTAACTGAATGAGAGAGTGAGCAGGGAACCCCTACTACATATACTGTATAAAATCAAGTTGCATATTAAATTGGGCCAACAATAACCTGTAGGGCGCACACACACGCACACACACACACACACGCTTGCACACACACACACACACACACACACACACACACACACACACACACACACACACACACACACACACACACACAAAACAAGTATATGTTTTTTTTCCCAATAGCAATTTACATTGCTTACACACTTTTTGCAGAATTTGGCTCATTAACGTCAAAACTCTACACACAAGCCAATCAGACATAGCACTTGGAGATTAACAACTCACATCTATGCCAAAATGAAACATGGTTTACCTGAGGCCTATTTGTAGTGCTAAGGCTCAGACCGAATGGTGTTCTGTTTTCTGTGCAAGTGTTTTCAGGTCTGTATGTAAGTTCCTACAATTACCAGATGAGTTTTGCATTCTGAACAGAGTGTTTTCCCAATGACAACAGGAGATTTCGTTTTTGAACAAAGTGTCTAATGTAAGAAAACGTGTGTAGTGTTTCGCAATAAGTGTGTTAAAGAATTGCAAACAAAGTGAAAAGTTGACAATGTGTTAAAGCTATGGTTACACTGTGTTTAAGGTATGCTACAAGAAGTTTAGGTTTTGAGGCTTTAGTCTAAGCATTTGTTTTTAGTGTGTAAGCAATGGGCAAAAACTGTAAAGCAATGGTTACACTGTGTTTAAGGAATGCTACAAGAAGTTTAGATATTGAGGCTTTGTTCTAAGCATTCGTTGTTAGTGTGTAAGCAATGGGCAAAAACTGTAATCTCCAAGTGCTATGTCTGATTGGCTTGTGTGTAGAGTTCTGACGTAATGAGCCAAATTCTGCAAAAAGTGTGTAAGCAATAGGCAAAAACTGTATTACCTCAGGTTTACTTTCATCGCAGTACCACTAGGGGGAACCAAATAGCCGCCAATCACCACAAATGTCAGAATAACAAATTTTATAGTAGGCAGTGTTCTCCGCAACAAAGATATAATTCGACAAGGGGAAACACATTTAAAAGTAATGTAAAATAAAATAAAATGAAAGACTAAAGCGGCTTCATACAAGGATGTGAAAATGTGAAAAAAGTACGATCATTTTAGTGATTTCACTCTTACATTGTTTCGCTCGGATGCTTTTACCTTGGGTACAGGCCAAATAAAACAAAACCATTTCCCTCTCTCTCCCCTCACATCAGCCCCCACCCACCGTGAACGAGGAATTTCTCATACGTGCTGCAATTCGTCTACAATCTTTAATTTGCAGTCACTCCTAACAGAACTGTTCCCTCACTGTAACCTGCTGTTCATATTCAGAGGTCTATTGAAACAGCATCTCGGTAGACCAAGGACAGAGCCTTTGAATCGAGCTGTTTGAATGCAGCTTTTGTTTTAAATGTAATGTTGAAGGTGTGCTATTCCTTCCATGGATGAGACCTGAACAAAAAGTTGTCACTTGCAGCAGACTCCTTTGCGTAAAGGGCCGAGTCTGAATCATGTATTGCGCAGAATCTCTGATCACTTAGGATTAATTTACAGGACAGAGGCGCATCTCCACCTCACAGGATGCAGGTCGCGCGCTGAATGTTATTGCATGGTTCTGGGCAGGGGGGTTCCAAACTTGCGCAAAGAGCCTCGTTCTGAACAAGTAGGCTATTAGTACTTTTCACAAGTAGGTAGGCTATTTGATACAATGTCAGCCTTACGGCGGAAATTTGGCGAGGACTACCAGGTGGTAAACACCAACCGGGACACGACTTTTTCCGCACCGGCGAAGAGAAAGAGGCAGCGGTTTGTGGAGAAGAACGGTCGCTGCAATGTCCAGCACGGTAACCTTGGCGGAGAGACCAGCCGATACATCTCCGATCTCTTCACCACGCTGGTGGATCTCAAGTGGCGCTGGAACCTTCTCATCTTCATCCTCACCTACACAGTTGCATGGCTGGTCATGGCTTCAATGTGGTGGGTGATCGCCTACATCCGCGGCGACCTGAGCCACGGTGGCCACGACTCGTCCTACACCCCGTGCGTCGCCAACGTGTACAACTTTCCCTCCGCGTTCCTGTTTTTCATCGAGACGGAGGCGACCATCGGCTACGGCTACCGCTACATCACTGAGAAGTGCCCGGAGGGTATCATCCTCTTCCTCTTCCAGTCTCTGATGGGGTCCATCGTTGACGCCTTTCTCATCGGATGCATGTTCATCAAGATGTCGCAGCCGAAGAAGCGCGCCGAGACGCTGATGTTCAGCCAGGATGCGGTCATTTCGCAGCGAGACGGGAAGTTGTGTCTCATGTTCCGAGTGGGGAACCTGCGGAACAGTCATATGGTGTCAGCGCAGATTAGGTGCAAACTCATTAAGGTAGGTTACAGGTTATAGTCAAGGTGCGCTATAGCCTATATCCAAAATCAGTACACAAGTAGGCACACTTTGGCGCAGTGAGCATTTGCCTATTGAAAGGCCATTATCAAAGCTGAGACTAATTGACAGTCACTTAATCTGTTTTTAAATTGCTCATTGTGTTATAAGGGTGCTTTTCAAGTCATGCGTTTTATTTCTATTCATCTCCAGAATTGATTGCATTCCCTGAGGGTCTGCAGAAGCTATGGTTTTAATATGAGGCTCCAAGATGTAATTTAGTGAGTTACCATTTACCCCCTGCAACTACTTCAGTAGAGTCTTCCTAAACACAGTGTGTTTCTGCTGAGTGTGTTGCCTGGTACAGTCAGGGTGACAATGGGTTTAGTAAGTTCAGCCTCTGCTTCAAAGTCCACAGATGAGCTGAATGGTACGGTGGCCGACAGGGGCAAACGCCCTGCAGCTTAAGAAAACACACGCAAATAGACAAAACACAAGCAAATTAAGAAAACATCTTCATTAATTTGACAACACATGCGCAGCATTCAGCAAACGCACTGCAAATACCACAACACAACCAAATACATAAACGCGCTGCAAAAAGAAAAGCACACAAACCCGAAAAACAAATGCAACAAAAAAACGCTGCATCCAGATTACACAACAGAAGTTCTCCAGGCTTCTAGAGGGAGCAGCTAGTGGAACAGCTTGATTTTCAAGAGAGAGAGAGCCGGCGGGCACGTTCAATCTCAGAACGGTGTGCACTGTTGTGAAACGGTGTGCAACTGCTTTGAGATCATAGACTGTAAATATTAAGTCTATGTTTGAGATATGTTTTCTCTCGTTTGGCTCAGGTCACAGGTGATACTCAATCAGCAGAGACGTCTGTAAACTCGTGGTAATAAAACATTTAAAACTGCATCAGCGTTTAACGTTGACGTAAGTTATTGTATTCATTAGCATGATTGCCGTACTGTTTAATTCACAAACATCCAAAACACCAAAATACGAAGACATAGGGACCAGACGCAAGCTTTTATTTTGAAAAGTCAAAGCTCGGGGATGGCACCAGCCGGGAGGGCATGAGACGGGAGCATAGACTGTGTATGTATATATATATATATATATATTAATTTAATATACAGTCTATGGACGGAAGGCATGAGACGGGAGTTCTCCAGGCTGCAGCCATACCCCTCTCTCCGCGTGGGGTTGAAAATCAAGCTGTTCCACTTAGCTGTCTCCGTTTATGTATTTGGTTGTGTTGTGTGTATTTGCAGCGCGTTTGCTGAATGCTGCACATGTGTTGTCAAATTAATGAAGATGTTTTCTTAAATTGCTTGTGTTTTGTCTATTTGCATGTGTTTTCTTAAGTTGCAGGGCGTTGGCCCCTTTCGGCCACCGTAGAATGGGCCCCCGGGGGACAGTAGGTGGAAAAGCACGCTTGTTGACTAAAAGATCAATTTGACCAATTCCTCTACTGAGTGGGCCACTGTGTGGTAAATCATTTTCTTGAGGTCAGTATTGCCTAAAGACAAAATGCCACTAATCTGAAGCACTGAGAGTTGACAGTGATATACTGTACCTCTGTATCAAGTGTAAGCTGGTTTCAGAGCTGAAGGAATATGTGAGGATGAAAGCCGCTGAGGCAGCTGCTGGCTATGATAAAAAGAAGAGGAAAACATTTTGTGTTAACTTCACAAGTAAAAGAGGCTGACTCTGCAGTGTCAATTATTGCATTTTCTAAATCAAAATTCTCTGCAAAATCTATGGCGATTCCACCGATAGCTGGACAGCACTATTTTCTGCCATGTCAAAATTCCTGTCCATGCACCACAATCCATCACACATAATTTGACAGTTGTGCGTTATTGCTGTATTTTCTCACTGTAGCAGAAATGTCTTTTCTCCAGTCCAAACATGAGCCGATATCTAAAGGACAGCAGTGCTTTGTTTTGGCAGGGAGTTAGTCGTGGGTGGAGTAGCATGATGATCTCAAGTGACAGTTTACTTTCTGAACCTCGAGGGAGAGTCACCAGAAAGTTCCCAGTATGTTAGTATTAATGTGGTCCTACTTAATGTTTTGTGTTGCGCTCATATTAGATCCAGGCATATGATATCATTTAAAACAATGTTTTTCTGTTCAGCCATTTTTCATTTGATAACAGTTAAAGTATCCATTAGAGAAATAAAAGTCACTCAGTTTAACACATCAAAAAACATGACTCAATAACTTATTATCTTTAATGATAATACATTTGATTTATATAGCGCTTTACATGGTACTCAAAGACACTTTACAGTAAAACCAACCTAATGTTCCAGCTTTCTCTATAATGAGTTTTATTTAATGTCATTGCCATTGACTCATTATTTAACAGCATAGAAAGGCAAAGAAAATGCTATATCAACAACCTTACAGAGGCCAATAGTTACATTCAGAGAGTTTCATATTCTGTAATAGTCGTCTATGACGCTTCAATTGGTTCTTTCAAACAGAATGAAAGCAGTTAGATATTCACGCATGGGGCATGCTGTCATGTTTGACTTTGGTCAGAACCATCTGTGTACCAATATTACAGATATGGTCTAGTAGAATGACCTCTCTTATACCACATGGAGCCCCTACAGATTTATTATTAAAGAAGAATTTTTGGGATAATTTAGTTTATAGTCTTTATCTGATACCTTAAGGCCCAGTAGAAAAGTGGAAAACTTGAATCGTGAGCAGGTCTGATTCACAACATGAAAAGCAAAACAAGCTGCTGCAGTACTGTTGCAGAGTAGATACATTACCAGTACTTTGGCTACACTGCAACATACTCAATCTTGCCTTTACCTCTAAGGTTCTTTTTTTATTTTTATTTTTAAGTAAACGAACCTGCCTGAGCATAATATAGTTACTGCAACAGGGAATGTTTGTTGTTTAAAGTGTTCCTGACCCATCTGTTTCAGATTTTTTAGTTCAGACATTGGCTTTCTTTCAAAGATCAGTTGATTATATTTATGTGATGATCCTGATCTGGGATTTCTGCCAGTAAATGATGATCTTTTATAAAATCATCTTTTAAGCCACAGCTATTTGTGTGTTGGTGGAAGGTCAGACATCCAGGTCTTTGCTAATGATCTGCTAAAAAGTATCGCTCTCCTGTGACATCAATCATGACCCGAGGACAAGTGGTAAACAATCAAAACTTTCTGTGCTCACTTTTATACAGTGCCATTTCATGTTTCATGGATTTTCTTGGACAGTGAGACAATATTATAAATATAAAATACCTTATTTTAGGGTAAAACCTATATTTTCTTTAGATTCTATATTAAATGTGTTGTTACAGTGGCCAGTGTGCAGGATACCACTGTGGCATTGCTGCTGAATAGATTCAGTATTTTTATGTCTTTTAAAGTGCATGTTAACAAATACAGTGATGTGTTTATGAGCCCCTAAAGCTATGGCATTGGGATGTCAGACTGTACAGTGGGGTAGTGTAGAGTAAATTGATTCTACATCACCCCATAGTACTATACCTGCACTGTGGGAACAATTCCAGGGCTTCAGGTAATGCACAACTCAAGGTCACTGCCAGATGGCTTGTCCACGAAGCTGACTGAAGATATGAGACATGCTGCAGTAAATCCTAATGACAAAGCTGTGTAAACGCACTGTGACATGGCAACTGCAATCAATTCTCAGGGATAGGCATGAGTTGTAACTTCTTATGGGACCTGGATGAAGTTGGTCACATTCTTGATGAGCACTCATGTTATTTACAATGCAACGTAATTATTATGCAGGAGTGCCTCTATAACTTGTTAAGGTTTGTTAAAAAAGCAAACCTGTCAGGGAAATTGTCTAAAATATAGGCTGTGTATGTAATAAGCATATTTTGGTGCAGTATTTGAACTCTTTTCAACTTTATTTTGTACACACTTTTTCACAATGATTCAGGAAGCGGTGATATAAGACGTGGCTTTTTCCCCAGGCTGTGTTTAAGCAATAGCTCACGACAGGTGATGGTATGTTGTGATTTTATCACAGCTAAGGGCCATTATTGGACCTAACGCGTTTTATAAGTAAGTATATATATATATATATATATATAAGCCCCAGCATCAAATATACATATATATATATATATGTATATTTGATGCTGGGGCTTATTGCCTCCATGAATTTCACTGAGGACCGAAGCGTCGTAAAAATAGAGTTGTGAAATGGGAGTCGCCGGTCCTGGGAGTGTTTTTCCCAGTTCTTTCTTTTCAGAACTTTCTAGTAATTGATACTTGCTTTTTTTGTAAAATAAATAAATATGACAGGCACTTATTGAACAGTAATGTAGATATACCCAGAGTATAATTCCATTAGATATTTCTGACCTAGATAACAAATTGAACTAGAAGGGCACTCAGAGAGCGCAGACCTCTGCCAAGACATGCCCTATTTCACAATGTTAATGCAGTGTGAATTTTCCAAGTGGGGAACTCATTTTTCCGATAATTCGGACACCACATAAATGCAGCACAAATGCCCTATCTCGCAATGTTAATGAAAGTGAAAAATATTTTGTGTATCCGCCTCGTGATTCGAATCCTCACCAAAATGTAATGGGTTCTTCCTTGACCCATGCTACACCCTTATACCAAGTTTCATGAAAATCCGGCCAGTAGTTTTTCTGTAATCCTGCTGATAGACAAACAAACCAATAAACGGACAAACTGAACTGAAAACATATCCTCCTTGGTGGAGGTAATTATTAGCGGAAACATTATTCCTTAGATGGACTGTGCATTTCTCTACATCCATAATGCATATCAACTTAAAAAAAGAACTGTCCTTGAATTTCAATTAATATTAATGCAGCTTTCATTAATAAGTCAATAGAATGCAGTGGTGCACTGACGCCTGAAGAATAAAAAGAATATGATTTTAATGTAAAGAAACATGTTTGCACGTGGTTTGCCAACAGTGTATGGAAGAAACACACTCATCTTAATAGGAAAGTGCTCGGACAAAAAACAAAAAGACAGAGCGAGAGAGTGACAGCGGGGTGGTGCTCCTCAATGTGAACAGACGCTTGTCTTAGTAGGTTAGCCCACTCCACAGCAGGAGATAAGTGATACGGGCTAGTTGTAGCAGAAAGACAGGCAGGCAGACATGTCAGCATGACTCGCCACATCTGCCACTGTCCAACTCTGAAGGATGAGCAAAAAGAGGAGAAAGAGAGAAGAATACGCAAAGAGAAAGACAGTTGAATTAGCTTTAATGGTGCTGTCGAGAGATTGGGAAGTGGCAGCTCAAATGTGACGTCTATGGGAGCATTACGTTTGATGTCCAGCTCAAAGGTTCCAACTGGACACACAATGGACACAAATACACAGTTGCATTAAAGACACACAAGGACAAACATGTACATGCATGATTCTTTCTAACGTTCACTGTCACTGTTGGTGTGTCTTTGCATCGCTCGCTCACACGCACGCAAGCACGCACGCACGCACGCACGCACACACACACACACACACACACACACACACACACACACACACACACACACGCACACACACTCAGTCACTGAGAAGGAAGTGAGTCACCAGGGATAGGGCCTGCTTTCATTCAACCTGAAACTCAGGTGGCTCGGTAAATTAAGTACTCCCTCTATGGCAGGTCCTCTTCCAAAGGCCATTAATTTCCCCCTTGTGGCAGTGACTGTTTAGCGGCAGTAAGAGAACACACAAAGCTTTCACCTTGTTAAAACCATTCAGTGTCAAGCAGGTTTCCCTTGGCAGATTTTAATTTTGTTGCAAAATCGAGCACTGAACAGTATGTAAAAAATAGCAGCTTCACTTTCATGGCTAGAATTGGCTTAAATATGACTTCACAGGAAATTGTTTTCCAATCTTAATGACTTGTATGAGCGTTGCTGACAAATGGGACACCTGCCTACACTATCTCACTGACAATTTACATTTTTAAATGATTGGGTGAAAAAAAGAAATTAATATAATATATAATGTATATATATAAATAATCATGACTTTTTTAAACAATTACATGTACTCTTCCCACATAGGAGACAGAAGAAGCTTTTAGAGAAGCAGAGATCAATAGCAATATGGAAAAATCAACAGAAAAAGTACTACACTTGAAT
This sequence comes from Sander vitreus, assembly GCF_031162955.1. Classification (NCBI taxonomy): domain Eukaryota; kingdom Metazoa; phylum Chordata; class Actinopteri; order Perciformes; family Percidae; genus Sander; species Sander vitreus. Next base: position 13,422,349 of record NC_135875.1, on the reverse strand, counting down.
TTAAATGTTATTTTAGCCTGGTTTTTATATTTATGTCTAAGAGATGCTGGAGGAGGATGAGGGCATGAAGCTGGTTAATAACTGCACACAAAGTACAATTATATGGGCTAGCTGTTCCCCATTTCGTCTTTATGCTAAACTAAGCGCCTTCTGGCTGTAGCTTCATTTTCATCCTACAAATATAAGAGTGGTATCAATCAAAATATATTTCCCAACTTGTCTGTATTGTAAGCGTGCAAAAAAACATGTGTTGACATTTACACTGCATCTTTTACACCTTTTACTGTAGGAAATGCCAACATGAAATTATAATACCTTGTTAATTACAAGAATATACCTGGTAGACTGGTGGTGTGGCTTTTTACATCTTACTTTATGTATCTTACCAGGTCCACATTTTTTAACATTGTTCTGTTTTCTAAAACATCGGCCTTTCTTGCTTTCAGAGTTTTTTCTGATTTAATTTCAGTAGACATGGGACATAGGCTCCCTGTCTGCATATTCCAGGAGCGCCGATCACTGATACAGCATGATGGGTGACACTTTCCCTCACCATGCCAGGGATCTGTGGGCACAGACGTCTTCCTGTGAAATGTCACACCCTTCTGTCCTCAATATCACTGTGAATACAAATGACAGTTTGTCTGCCATCTGTGGACCAAGTGGCTCCTCACACAAAGGCCCAGGGAGGCTACTCTGCATACAAGTTAACATGAGGCGAAAGGGAGAACTATTTGAATTGAACCATAACAGAATATTACATAGTTTAGGTTATACATATTGCATTTGTATTCACTTATATTGGTACTAAAATTAAAAGGGGTTGGACTTTGATTCTCCCTCACTCTGGTTGAAACAAACATCATTTCCTTTGTAAATCATTCACTCCTGTCGTAACAACTGGAGTAAGAGGCTTGCTATTCATAGGAAAAGAGGGGTTATAAGCTCATAGAGAAGTTTGAGCCTTGTCCCTAACTCCATGTATTAATTTAACAGTTAAAAGAGTTGATTAAGCTTAGTTTCCCGAGAGCAAGCACTATGTTCTCCATAATCTAATAATACTAGTCTAAGAAGCCAGGCTACCACAGTGTTAAAGTACTCTAATGTGCTGGCAATGAGAGAAATAAAGATTAGTGTCTCAAACTATAAATGTAACCAATGTTGTCTGAAAGAGATGTGGGAGACCTCTGTTTTTTTATACCTAGCATGTCTTCCAGTAAGTGCACAAGTGCACAGAGAACAACATCAAGGTCTAAGAACACATTTCTAGTGATGTTGCCTCTGGGTGTATTGTTCTGCCATCTATCATGCCCAAACAATATGTCAACATGTTCATTTCTTTGTATTGTTTTATCAACATGCATCCACGTCTCTGCCAAAAGTGTCAAGATTTTTTTGTTGACTCATCCAACTCTCAAGACAAATAAATACACCTACTGTCAGAGGTGTGCTTTTAGGTGCTATCATTTTGCAGCAACAGCAAAATAAAGTCTGAGGCTCAGGGCAAAAATATGCCCCTCTTTATCCCTTCCCTCCACTTATTGGGGACTATGACACATATATGATCACTTCTAGTTAGCAGGCTTTGTCCCACTGGCTTTTTTGCTCTAAAATGAACTCCCTCCACACTTTAACTCCCACCTCAACATCCTATTAAATATGGAACTATGTCTGACCATGGAGAAAAATTGCCTTCTCAAAGCTATTTCATGGGACCCTTAACACAGCTTCAGTTACATTCCCATCGGGGTTACACCTGCAACAAATACATGCACACATACATATACATTTAGAGAGGTGTTTTTTCCAAGTTATACAGTATCTATTTCAGTGCTATAAAGAATGTGGTGTTTAAATTCAACATTATTATTTAGTGGTGGTTCAATTTCACAATTAGGTATTCAGTTGCATATAGGTTTATTATTGTTATTACTTGCTTTCATAACTGTATGCTCTGAACCTGTTGTGGAGGACAAATATGAAGAATTATCCTCAATAATTAAATGAAAATGTTATATGTCCTGATCATTTATGTTTCCAGTCTCGGCAGACCCCAGAGGGCGAGTTCCTGCCCCTGGATCAGTGTGAGCTGGACGTGGGTTTTGGGACGGGGGCGGACCAGCTCTTCTTGGTGTCGCCTCTAACCATCTGCCACGAAATCAACACCAAGAGCCCGTTCTTTGATCTGTCGCAGCGCTCACTCATGAACGAGCAGTTTGAGATTGTTGTCATCCTAGAGGGCATCGTGGAAACCACTGGTTAGAGCGAATGATCATTTTTGAATATATACAGTATATATATATATATATATATATAAATATATTTTCCTCATATCTTCCTAGCAAGTAGCATTACTCAGTAATATAAAATAAAATATTTAATGGAATGTTTAATTTCATGGTCCTTTAATTATTCAATAGCACAAGCTCTTCTCCGTCTGTCTTTTTTTTCCCCTTCATATCTCTCTCTGTTTTTTCCCTAAAGCAATTCTCCACTTTTCATTTCTGTTCCCTGCCTGTCTGTCCAATTTTAATATCCCACAATTTCCTTCGTGATGTCACAGTGTTGCCTTTTTCTTGTCTGTATTTGAAATATTTCTCTATACTTCTGTCTCTTTCTCCATTGTAGGTATGACATGCCAGGCGAGGACATCTTACACCGAAGATGAAGTCTTGTGGGGCCATCGTTTCCTCCCCGTCATGTCACTGGAGGAGGGCTTCTTCAGAGTCGACTACTCCCAGTTCCACAACACCTTTGAGGTCAATACGCCTCCATACAGCGTCAAAGAGCAGGAAGAGAAGTCCCCATTAAAGTCGCCCAACTCTCTTTCTGTTGCACCCACCCCCTTATCCCCTCAGCTGGGTAACGATGGCCGAGGAGGCCGCAGGGAAAGGATCATGTCAGCTGACTATGCAGACCACGTAGAGGACCAATCCTACAGGTTGCCCAGCAAACTTCAGCGCATGAGCTCCACCAAGGAGGAGCAACTTTGGAGGGGACTGAAGACAGGGTCAGCCTTGCCTGGGGGGAAGGCCTCCAGCACAGGAGACCTTCCGCTTAGTATTCAGAGGCTGAGGTCCAGCTCCATCCCGGTTGTGAGGCAAGGACAGCTGGATGAGCAAGTCCAGCTGCTGTCCTTGGATGGAGAACCTGAGGAGGATGAGCTGGAGAAACACAGACTACCAGCAGCCATAAGCACCATCACTGCTCCAACCCTAACCCCAGTTCAGATCCCCTTGGTAGGAGGTCGGCCAGAGGACAACCTGCCCGCCAAACTGCGCAAAATGAATGCTGACCGCTGACTTCTGCAGACTATACCTAAGACTTTTTCAAAAATAAAATTGGACTTGATGGGCATTGCATATAACGTAAAAAAAAAGACTATTGTGATATAAGTTTTATTTTTTTCTGCAGTTTTTAGCCAGTATTTTACATTTACTGATGGGCTCTCTACTTAGTTGTCCATTGCCACAAATAGAAGGACAACGCCAATAAGCCATCCATCCGCTCGTACTGTGAGTTATTTTTGATAGATCACCATCTGTGCCCCCCACTGACTTTGAACACTTCTGTCCTTTTGCTTTTTTCTTTAAAGTTACAAAGTTACATCAAATACTTTATTATCTCAAACAACTACACTTTCTTTACCTAATCAAGCACCAAAATGTCATAAATAAGCCTGACCTGAATTGATCATTCGCTAAACCCCTCCCCCGAACAGCGATTGTGCAATCATAGCTTAACAACTGTAACTAGGCACAGTAGGTCTGTCAAGCTTTGGATTTCTCCACATACCTCCAGCAGTGTACATGGGGCTTTAGTAAGACTAAAAACTCACTGAAAGCAGCATGAAGCAAAGTTTGCCCCCATTCATTTTCTACGGGGCATGAGTGAATCGACTTGCAAGGTATTGTTGACCTCCTGGCGATGTGGGACTGACCTGCGATGTGAAAAAAGGGAAGGGTCGAAAGTTGAACATCATTTAACTTTATGCAAATGAGGGCAAACTTCACTTTGTCCGCTTCTAGTGGGTCTCCTCCATAAGAGTGATACATCTGCATTTCCAAAGTTTTGGATCTTTTAACCTTTCCAAGCCAAAAACACAAGAACAAAAGTGTGAGGAATGCATGGAACTGTGAGTTTATATGCTCTAAAGTAAGCTGCAAACATTATCAGGCGAACAAGCTTACTATCTACAGTACTACAATCGTTACTTCCATGGCCAAGGATCACTATAAGTAATTGACTACCTACAGTAGTTTGTGGGGTTACATGTCATATTAAAAAAAGCACCTTCCACAACTATAGCACATCCACTGTGTAGTATTTCCACACTGTATGGAAGCCGATCCTGGAAGCTATCGGAGCGTAGGCTACAAAAGCAGCTCCGTCCTACTCAGCCGGTGAGGATACTGACCTTTTACATGGACCTATTAGCTTTAGTCTCAGTGTTTTAGTACAATATCATGTTTGTAGCCATCAAGTGCATGTAAGACCCATTTTACGTCCTTTTAAAAAGAGGCAGCTGCAAATATTTTTAAAAACTCAGCCGGAGACAGAGTTTTGAGCCAACTCGTATAGCTAACATGAGCTTTATAGCTAGCTAACAAACAGCTCTAGTGGCAACTCCTGGTTCTTAAAAATTAAGACAAAGTGAATGTGCCACAAACTGCAGTTCCTTGAATGGCCATTTGAGGCAGGCCGCAAAAGGCTGCTTTAGCCACCTCAGCGCCACCTTTCCCTTTTCTTTTTTGGCTTTCCATCATCAGACTCACACACTGTCTGTTAACATAGACTTCCAAACGTGACAAAGAAAAAAGAGGTATTCAATGGTTTGACGTCATAGGCTGCCATTTGGGGAGGGGCCGCTCACTGATCCCCCTGTATTTTTGAAAATGTTGTGACCGTTAGTGCTTTCTGATTAGCCTGTGTTTGTATTAAAATAAGAGGCTGTTGTGGCCCGCCGTAAGGGTTGAGCAGAGGCTGCACAGTTTGACCAGCGGGCAGCGCACACCAGGCCGCGCGGCTGGGATTCGCGGCCGGGCAGCGGTGTTGCTTGCAATGTATAACTATTATCAGACCGGCCCTCGCGGCCTCGAAACACTACCGGCCCACCGGGAAAAGTCCCGACTCTCCCGATTGCCACTCTGCCTCTGGACGAGACCAAGGGGGTAAGCTTCTCCTCGGACCGCATAGCTCCTATGGCGCCATTTCAATGCTACCAAGCCATCACCTCCCGTTAGCATTCCATTGACTGCCATTCACTTGGGCGCCACTTTGACAGCGAATAACTTTACATCTGAAGCGTTTAAAGACTCTATTTGTCCATTGTTTATTTCTAAAGAAACACCACAATGTATAAAAGGCTCCATTACGTTGTACCTCATGATATGGCTCCGTAGCAGGCGTTTTTGTAAAAATAGGCTAACGATTGTGTCATAACCACGCAACTTACTGTCGCACAGTAGAGAATTTACCAGTTTCGTCTCACATTAGCTGTTTAAGTGTAATTACTAATGTTAACTAGCATTTTAGTTAGCAAAAATTAGCCTGTGCCTATGTTATCTCCTTACATATACCTAGGCTCTCCGTCTCTGCAAGATTCGGAATGATTGAGATTTCTCTTGGCTACCAGAAGACTTACAACTTTCAGACAGGTTGCTCACATCACATTTACGTCTTCGAGCTCAGTTGGAGGCTGCGCAGTAACGCTAGCCATCACTGGAAAAGTGCTTCTAATGGCCTTCACTGGTCTCCGTCCAGAGCAACAGGATCTGTTGGTCCATTATATATATGTCAATGGCCGAGACCGATGTCAGGCACTGCCAAGAAGGCGACGGCCAGAGCCACCGGGAGTTGCCCACTTTGAGCTTCATTTTGGCTCTTCAGAAACCTATGGGAAATGTCACAGGAACTATGTCCATATTTTATACAGTCTCTGGTACAGCTGGCAAAATCATTGATTGCCTGCTAGAAATGAGAAACCTGCTTTTGTCTACCTCTGTGGAATTAAGCACCTATTGTTTCGAATATATAACTAAGAATTTAGAGTAGTAACTCTGCCACTGTCATTGAAAACTGCAAATGTGCCGTGCGAGAATGAAAGCTTGACAGGAATAGCAACAGTAACTACGGCAGACGGGGCTTAGCCAATGGTCAATCAACCTGAAATGGGTAAAATAGATTCACAAAAACATCAGTCAGGTTGATACACTGTATGTTTTTATCACTTGTACTGAACATTTCTTTATTTGAATGCTCACTTGATTTGTATGTTTACTACTGTACAATTTAAACTATTTTTTACCTGTGTGCAGTGTTTGCATTGGCCTGTTATACGCATGGGTGCAATTTTGGACTCTTTTATCATGAACTGATTAATTAAAATGTAAAAAACTAATATTTGGGAATGCAGGGTTGCTGACATCAGGGGACACGTGTATTATTGCTAATATAAGATACAACTTAATATTGCAACTGCTAAATAATAAATTATTTGAAATGATAAGTGTGTCTGGGAGATAATTATTATTTTTACATACAGAAATGCTCTCCTTTACTGTTCAGCATTTCAACACCCTGTGGTTTCAGTCTGCAAAATACACCAGCAGATCATGTGTCACCTGCTGCGATGGTTAAACCAACATTCATCAAATATTAAAACCTTAAATGTGAGTTGTTTCTATTTTGAAGCAAAGTTTAGGAGGGCAAGAGTTCAGAGTAAAGCAAACGCCAGACAAAATCCTATTGCATTTAAACCCTGGCTGGTAGATTAATGTACTCTACTCCTTCCTCTGCTGAAATCAAAGCCCTAAGCCTTACTCGGGCTGCAGCTTCAGCTAATTATTAAAGTTCTGTAGCTGACAGAAGTCATGCCGATTGTGGCTATCAAGATAGAAGTGCTCCAGCGGAGGTTGATTTTCCAGACATTACACATCTGAGGATATCCAGAGATAATTAGTCCTGCAAAGAATAGCGTAAAACTAATTTGATTATGTAACTCATTGACAGTGCAAAATGACCTCTGTCCAGCTTAAGATAAAATGAACTCAGATACATGATGGGGGGAAGAATAAATCACAGACAATTGTTCACACATACATAATACTGTATAATGATGGATTCAACTGTAAAGGAAAATCTGTTCCTGTGTCAATAAATTGTGCTTTGGGAAATGGATTAGTCTAATTTTCACCTCAGTTGCACTTCCTTGGTGAAATAAAGGTCATTACATATATAGAATAGAATAAACAGTAAGCTTGGACTAATTTCATGTCTGAATCAGGCCATAATAGTTTAATAAAAATGGATGAGATCCAACCAAACCAACGGGTCCTTAACAATAAGATACATTTTGAGATTTTAGAGTTAAATATTAGAGTATCCTTACGTATTTGCTTCTTGAGCACCAAAAGGGAAGTCATATCCCTAAAAACTACATTTGAGCTAACTAAGAACAGAAGGTTGCAATAGAAAGCAGATGACACAGCTCACACAACACTGTGCCACAAACTCATCTGGAAACTTTACATGAACATAAACTCATCATAGATCAGTTTCATAATCAATGCATATAATCTGAGGCAGTTCAATTACAGTAATACTTCCAGCACTGATGAAAAGTAACTAAGTACATTTTCTCCAATTTTGAGGTACTTGTACTTTACTTAAGCACTTCCATTTTATGCTACAAATGTTAAGTTTATGAAATATGATGCATTGTTATAGAACTACCCAAATGTAACAATAACACGCATCAATAATAATGGTCCATTAGTATTAACACTGACAGTTTTACTTTTCATTCTTAAAGTACATTTTAAAGATAATATGTCTGTACTTTAGCTGAAGTATATTTCAAATGCAGGACTTTTACTAGTAAAGAAGTATTTTTAGTGTGGTATTGCTACTTTTACTTAAGTGATCTGAATTCCTGCTCCATCACTGATCTCCAAAATGTGAAAAGTAATGATGACATCATTGTCATATTGTCATATATTATATTATTGGATTATTGATAATGATGGATGTACTGTACTGTATGAAGTCCATCAGATACAGCAGCATCAAAAAAGTGGTCTGGATATTGGTTATATTTTCTGCCCTTCAAAGAGACATTCACAATTTTTAACAGTCCAAAACCATTAATTATAAGTGTGATCTCTGTTTACAATTGCACTTGCTAGGCTCCTTCATGTTTACAAGAGTTTGAGTCATTGCCAGGTATAGTCTAAAGTTACATTTGTATGCCACCATAGAGGCAGATGTGTGTGCAGAGTGTGACTCGGTGGGCTCTGTATGTCTGCATGTTTATCTGTGTGCATAGGGAAACACAGTGAGGCGCTCTCAGAGGGAGCCCAGTGATCACATCACACGTCCACATTGACCAGATGCTCATCCATAGTCAATGAGCAAAGAAACTGTTGCTTCTCTAAAGCACAGCACCATTAGCTTCGTGAGCCAGGGCGATGGTGTGTTTTGAGAGATCATCTTGGATGTGAGGATTCAGTTCTGTTGGATACACCTCTTGACATGGATACAGCCATTTACAGGTAGCGGCAGCTATCAATAAATCTGTATCTATGAGCTCATATCACTTTGAAAGTGTAAAGTGAGTTAACTCTTACTGATTTAAGCAACCGTCAAACTACAAGCTGAAGTGGGAGTTACCCTGGACACTCTCTCTTACTGTAAATGCACACAACTTCTTTTGTTCACACATCAGAAAAATTACAAATATCACAGTGTACAATACTTTAAAACAAATCTTATATGAGAGAATGAGAGAACCGACCAGATTATTTTTTCCTTTTGATCACCATAAAAGATCGAAGCAGGCATAATTTACTTGGTGTGGTGTCAGCTGTGTTGTGCCCACAGGCTCGCCCTGGGCAGCCTAGGTAAATAGTGCTCAGCTCTCCCCTGCAGAATCTCAATTGCTTTTCTTTCTTTATATTCTCTGTGAGTCACCATACATCAATTCAAGTGCTCTTTATTTCTGTGGTTACCTTTCAGAATGAGGAGTGTAAGAATACAGTGAATTTTGATTAACTTTTAACGCATACACTAAATGCAATCTCACATTGTCAACAGTATTATGACTTAAGTTATTTACAAAATAAAATGTTTTCAAAACAATGTTTGAGATGAACCTGAACAATAAAATAATGCTCTAAAAGAAGGATTAATTCATTTCAGCAGTAGTCTCACTTTATTCTAAATCTAGTTCAGAATCTTACCACTTTTACAATACGATTAAAGCGACTTTAATAAGTATTTTATATTAACAATGGATCACATGACCGCGTCTAATGTAAAAGGGGTTGCTCATAGCAACGAACCCACAGACAATAATCACTTGACTCAGCAGTTAACCTCAGCTCTATGGAGCATTTTAGCATCTTTCAGTTTATTGTTTTGGTTTTCGGGCCAGCGACTTTACTGTTTCTGTTCAATCTCACCGCTTTCATTAGCATCGTTAACAGCCGCATGCAGCTGTTTTTAGTGACAAATCTCAAAAAACTCACTGTACACAACCTGGTCAGCAACATGGAGAATTTAGCAGCTAAAAGAGCCAGATATTCCTCGGTGGAGTTGGTGGAGACCAAAAACAGAGCTAAAAGAAGAGTAATTATTGGACTGACTTTCAGCAGGTCGCCAGAAATGCGACTCCAAATGAATGCTAATGTTGCGCCGTATCTGCTGGATGTGTAAATAGGGAACTGTTTGCTAACAAGTTTGCCATATCAGCTTTATAAATTGATAATATGTCAGTGTTGTGTTTACACTTTTTTCTGCTGCCCCTATGTGGACAAAAAAATAAGTTAATGCAGGTTTGAATATTCATGACTAAAAAAGCAACAAGTCAAATCATACTTACGGGTATGTTTTATTTACTAAGAGTTTAACACTCAAACACTTTAACCATTAATGGGCTGTCAAAACAGAAATTAATTATTTGTGTGTATTTATTTCTTCATTTATTTTGTGCTACTAATTGATATATGAACTAATCATTGCAGCATGAGTCGATTATTAGTCAATCATGGATATTTTAAGAAATGCCTTCTCTGCTAATTATTGTACATTTATTGTTTAACTGTAGAAACCGTACGATGAATCCGTCTTAAAAAGGTACTATGCATTCTCTCCCAATCATCTAACCAGCAGGGGAGGGTGTTGTATGCTTATTTCGATGCTTTCCAGGACGACCATGATTGAAATCTGCTCAGAGTGAGAGCTCAACATGTGCCTGCTTTATTACCAGCCCTGTCACTCCATTACAGAGTGACAGAATCATATTACATGCCCTGTCTTGGCACCCTAATAGGGTTTTCCCACCAATACATTTTCAAAAACTGCTGAATTACAATCCTACCACTGTGAATAAAAAACCACTCAGCGCACATTAGCAGATATGCACCTCAGGAGTTGTGGCTGCTGCTTTGAATAAGTGATTGTCTTTACAGGGCTTTTCTTTGCTTTAAATACAAAGAATCCTATCTTTAGTGATTTTAGTGATGAGTTAGTGAAGTGGACAAAATCATGTATGGTCCGAGTCAAACTGCTACATGACTGAAAATGTATGAGCATGTACGTCTCTCTTGTTAGAAGTGTGGTTGTTTAATAAATATTGCATTGATCTTTTAATAAGTGAAAAGCACTGCTCAGGGAAGACATTCCTGCATGAATGCGTGACTTCATCCGTCTACCTCTACACAACAAAGATGACCTGGATATTTCAGGTAAAGTGCGATGCCTGAGAACCATATTATTACAGGGTTCAGTGCTGCAAAGATTAAAGAAAGAGTGATCATTTTTAATAGCTTTTTCAGTTACAAACTTTAAAATATGGTCACAGAAAAGAGATGTCTATGGTCTTCTTTTGATTATTTGTAAAAAGCTGTAAACTCATGTTATTCATCATTCATTTAATAAAATCACCTTCTTTTCTGTCACTCTCCCACACACCAGCTCTGCTTCAAGCCTTGATTCAAGTGAGACCTTGTGGTCATTTATTATCAAAACATACAACAGTGATGTAAAAACTGATACAAACAATCCAGTTTCTTGTGTTCTTTTAAGTTTTATTACGGTTTAGCAATTTAACATGAAATTAGCCAAATCCCCAGGAACATGGTTAACCAAGCGCGGAAAAAATAGAAAGTGGGGTCATTAAATACACACATACTGTCCATCATATGTCATTCAATCTAGCTAAACTATAAAGAAAATCTATGTTTATGGACATCATGCTAGGCTATATGCTAGCGCCATATGCTATGTGCTTAACTTATGTTACTCACCCTCGTAGTCAGGGCTTAAAGTGAAAAAAAATCCTGAGCCTGAGACTTTTTTTGGAACGGGGGAGGGGTGTCTACAGTGTAATGTTTCAAGATGCACTCATTAAAGTTAATTTGACTACCAAAAGAGTTATAGTCCTTCTTACATCTTACATTACACAATAATAAAAGTCATAATTTTTACTTCTGTCATGTTAAATTAAGAGTCAACGTAGATTTACATATTGCAATAATATCATAATCCTACAATGAATCATTGTGAAAACAAAACTTTCTAGATGTTGTGCTGTTACTTTGGCCAGGTCATCATCAAAAAAGTGAATTAGTACATTCATGATTTTGTCCATGTTGACATTAGTTGTTTCATGTACATTTATTAAAAACGTTGCATTGTTTAGCTTTTCATATAGCTAGACGTCTAAACTCTGGGACAAGGCCGTTATGTTTAAATAACTGCCATGCTGATTCCAAACAGACAGCTTTGTCAAGGCAGTTTGGGCTTCAGATAGCTTTTACACAGTGGCCATGGTTAATGACAAATCATGTTCCTCTATGAATGTGCACACACATCGTATTGTTTATATCAGTCGGTCAGTGAAGGCGCAGTCGCAGTGGTAGCTGCGTTGCTGGTAACATACTCGTATGACAGAGTGCACGGACCGAAGCTTTGGGACTAGCATCTAATGACTAGCAAGCACTTTCTTAGCGCTGCTGCCGTACAGTATCTTCCTTGAACATACGCTGCAGAAGCAGGCACCCGGCTCCCTCAAAAATGAGGCACCAAGTGCTAAACGACTTCCCGTCTCCACCCTTTTCCTCTTGTCCTCTATTCATGCCCAGCGTCATTTGTTTTGAACTCCTTTCTTAACTAAAGCTGTATCTACATTCTCCAAGTTTGATCAACTTTAGCCACGTTAACGGTTACCACGGGGACCACACCGCACTCTCGCTTTTCAGCAGCAAGACCCGCCCTACTTTGCATCTGATTGGCTAGAACTCGTTTCATTGGTAGGTGGAAGTTCGATGATTGGTTAAACCCAGCGCATCATAAACAAATTCCATGTGGACTTTTTAATTAATTTATTTTTCTAAAATAGTCATACGCCAGAAATCCGGCACCAGGCCCTAGTACTTTAAGCCCTGCATTAGTTAGAGCTGCATTCCTCTCATATGATTGGTATGTGAAAGCAATTGACTCGGAAATATTATACCGCATGCAAGTTGTTTTTTTATTTCCTCACGGCCGCACGCCGGAGATCCGGCGCTGGAATGGTGGTGCTGGAATACTTTAAGCCCTGCGTAGTTGTGGATGTAACTTGATATGTCCCACTTCAAAGCTTTCTCCTGATGGGTGCAGGTGAAAATGCGTCGACCATTCTGTGCACATTGTTGACATATACTGATAATAAAGCAATGGGCGGTGGGGGTAAAAAAACTTGGTTACAGAGTACCCGCACGCAAGGGATGTTCTAAAGGTAAACGAACGCATCCTCAATGGGGCAGGGATCATTTCATTGGTCAACACCACAGCCGGCATTCTATTGGTTGGGGAATTTTGATAGGGTTGTAACACAAACATCCAAAAATCCAAGAGCGCAGGAGAAATCCGAGAGGAGAAGACTGCGCAAGCGCGCAGAATCAGCCAGTGCAAGGAGAAGGGCCAAAGCTGAGAGCAGGAAATCTGTCCAAGCAACAACATATCTGAGTCCAAGCAGAAAGTTTGAGCACAAGCAGAGCAAATCCAAGCACGAGCAGCGGCTATTTCAGTGTGAGAGCAAGGTTTTGAGGAAAATTACTACAAAACCTGAACGTAATATCAGTGAGAAATGCTCTCAAATTGAAAGAATGTGCTCTTGAATAAAGATAGGAATATAACTCCATAAGACCTCCAGTGAGTGATAAAGCCATCATTTTCCTGTTTTTGATACGTAAAAAAAAGAAAATGCAGCTCCACCACTCGACACCTTCGGCCAACTAAAACTAAAACCTTTACCATTTCCCAAAAGGCCCTTGTCTTGCGCACACATTTTGAAGTCTTCATCATTTACAGTAATTTATCTTCCCTCTCTGGATTACCTAAGTAACACATTCAGTAAATACCATGTGGGATAATTTAGTAATCTTCAAAGAGAGGCTCGAGAATGAAGACTTGTTCATGTCTCAGAACATTTACATATTTTCAGAACATTTACATATTTTCAGAACATTTACATATTTTCAGAACATTTACATATTTTCTGGGACACGATTCTTCTGAGCACTCTTCTTGATTTCCATCATTCTCACAGGATGTCTTTCTCTGTGACACATGAGATGTCAGCTAATCATTGTTTCAACTGGAAGGCAAGGGAAGTGTAATAATCGTGCACACAGACATCTGCAAACGAGAGGCATCCAAATACAAAAAAAAACAAAAAACACCTCTGATTTTTTCCAGTCTCCCTCAGAGTTATCAACCGTATGTTGGTAAATTCAATTGGCTTTAATATTCTCTACCCTATCAGTATTTCCGAGCTTTGTTCAGGTGTACCCTATCAAATTAAATTGCTTCCAACACAATACATCTGATTAACTGAGCACACAGCCTTATTCAGTGCAGTGCTGTGACAGCTGATTAAGAGGTGGATGTTTCATGCACACAACATTTGATAAATAATTCAAACTTTTATTATACCCAGATGCTAGGAAAGGTATTCCAAGAAGAGCTGAGATAAGACGGCAGCTGCTACTGTGACTCTTCAGATTGAGGAGGCTGCAAGTAAGTGGTTCCTCAAGGGAGTAAAGTGCAACACATAACATGTATGTTTTGACGTGCAGCTACACTGTTCAGTTTGAAGGCAGGTATAACTTTTACAAGCCAGTGGGTTCCAACCTTTTTTGTCTGAGGTACCCCAAAAGCCCTGTCAGATGAACACCTTCATGGACGCCACCCGTCATTTGAATTGATTTTAAACTGGGTGTTATTTAACTATTAATGATATAACCGTGGATATAATATAATAGTAGTTAAATGTTACAACATGTTTTTCTTACAGCTGAACTGCCAATGTCCTTCTTTTGGCTGCATTCTTACTACTATACTTTACTTGGAGTGGCAACCATTTATCCATTACATTTAGCTAATAATTTCAACTGTTCATCCTACTTTAAGCTAACTGTTCTCTAAATTATTTTTAACTAACCATTTAAACTAATCTAAACTTAATTTAAAGGGAAAGTTCACCCCAAAATCAAATCAAATACATACTTTTCCTCTTATCTGTAGTGCTATTTATCAGTGTAGACTGTTTTGGCGTGAGTTTCCCAGTGTTGGAGATACTGGCCATCTAGATGTCTGCCTTTTCTCCAATATAATGGGACTCGAAGCGCCAAAAAAATAAAGATGATCTACAGACCTGGTTGTGAACAGTTTCACGTAGGAACTAGAGAAAAGCTATGTATTTTTGATTGTGGGGTGAACTGTTGCTTTAAGCTATTTAAATCATGTATCCATTCATTTCAATCTTTTTCAACTGTTTATACCTTTAGCTATCTATTTAATTTGTCATTAACTGTTGGATAGCTATTTCAACCATTTATCCGCTAACTTACAACTTATCTGCTCGCTTACTAACTCGTTTTTTACACACTTCAATAATTGCAACGTATTCCAGGTGTCATAGCTCACACAATATGTGTATATATGTTTTAATCAAAAATGTTAAAGTCTTTTAAATTCTATTTTATCAAATTAGTTAGGCTACTTAATCTTTCAATGTCAACACCCCTGGCAAAACTGCAGAATTACCCCCTGCGGTACTCCCGTTTGAGAATCACTGATACAGAGTGAAGGCACATGAAAGTAAAGAAAACTTCCCAAGACCAACCAAAAAGTGGTATTTAGGCCAAACAGTTATTTCTGAGGATTTCAGGACACCATTTTTTGTTTGACTGCCAAACTGGAAACTCTGAACAGATTTGCTATCAGTGCAGCAGAATAATGAGCAATAAAATGCTGTCTCGCACATTCGTCAGTTTCAAGAAAAAACAGCAGCTGAGCAAACAAGCTCTCGAATCTGGCAAATACACAAATGTTGAGTGCACATGTCCCAGACTGGCCGCAATGCCAGTCTGTCTTCTGGGAAAATGAGGCAGCCCTAGCCAGGACGCAAGTTGGGCAGAAGCTGCATCTGTGCCCTGAACCTTATTTCTTATACAACTCCTGCCAGGCAGCTTTACAGCCTCTGGGTGAGGTTAAT
Organism: Sander vitreus; assembly: GCF_031162955.1. Classification (NCBI taxonomy): domain Eukaryota; kingdom Metazoa; phylum Chordata; class Actinopteri; order Perciformes; family Percidae; genus Sander; species Sander vitreus. Next base: position 13,406,808 of record NC_135875.1, on the reverse strand, counting down.
CACTGCATGGTTTGGGGACAAATTGGTAAGTGACTCTTTTGTACCATGGGTACTGACCTTTCCATCCTACTTGACGAAGCAGATTATTTGTTAATCAAGGGCAATAGTCGGCAGCACAGCAGTGACAGCCATTGATTTATTTCTCAAATAAATATGAATTTTCTTCTTTTTTTTTTGGCCAGCAGGTTGGTGTGAGGGTTGGCTGTGAAGTTATAGGACATCAGGCACACAAACGTCAGGCTTGATATGATATAACTCCTTTGTACAACATTTACATACAATACAACAATTAAAAGACATTTAAGATCACGTGTGTGTGTCTATGTGCACTCCTTTTGAGCCTTTACCTAACGTCTCTCTCTCACACAGCAATGGTAGTGATGTCTCAACTTTATTACACTAGCTCCAGTATCCCAATCAGTTGGGAGTATCTCAAATCAATTAGCTCTTCTGCATTATTTATCCAGCAAAACCCTCTGGGATGCACTCACTCACCACAGCATTCACTGTATCTGTTGTCCACTCCGGCTAATACTGTGACATGATTCCCGCTTGGCACATAGAATTTATTATTCGTTACTCACTCTGCCCAGTTGAGGAGTTCCATCCTGAAAATTGAGTAAATGTACGGTAGCCGACAGGGGCAAACGCCCTGCAACTTAAGAAAACACACCCAAATAGACCAAACACAAGCAAATTAAGAAAACAACTTCATTAATTTGACAACATATGCGCAGCATTCAGAAAACACACTGCAAATACACACAACACAACCAAATACATAAACGCGCTGCAAATATGAAACGATGCAAAAAGAAAAGCACACAAACCCAGAAAACAAATGCTACAAAAAAACGCTGCATCCAGATTTCACAACGGAAGTTCTCCAGACCTCTTGAGGGAGCAGCTAGTGGAACAGCTGGATTTTCGACCACATGGGGAGAGAGCGCTCTGCCTTTTTATTAGAGTCGGGTATGGCTGCAGCCTGGAGAACTCCATAGACTGTATATTACATTCATATTATTATTATTAATAACATATTAATAATATACAGTCTATGCTCCCGTCTCATGCCCTCCCGGCTGGTGCCGTCCCCGAGATTTTCAAAATAAAAGCTTGCGTCTGGTCCGCTATTTGTTTGTATTTTGGTGTTTTGGATGTTTTTGAAGTAAACAGTACGGCAATCATGCTAATGAATACAATAACTTTTTCAGCAGATGTCTTACTTACAACACGTTGGAGTAGCAGTTTTGTGTTTATATGTGTGAACGGGATTTATTCAGATTGATAAATCTGAATAAATAAATGATTTTAATTATAATGATCCCACGGTAAATTGGCTGGTTTGCTAAACAGGGAGGGACTATAAATCCTGTCTGTTTTTTTTGTATTTCAAGAGTGAATTGTTCCACAATATGAATACAGATTGATCACTTATTTTGTTGGTAACCGTTGTTGTATAAATACAATATTACATTTGAGGAGGCCTATACTTCAGTGATGCGCCTTTCGGACCTCAAAATCCCTCAAAATCCAAATTATTACATAAACCCTCTCATGTAGTATGGCTTAAACAAACGTCAACGTTAAACGCTGATGCAGTTTTAAATGTTTTATTACTACGAGTTTACAGACGTCTCTGCTGATTGAGTATCACCTGTGACCTGAGCCGAGACACACCCACAAAACGAGAGAAAACATATCTCAAACATAGACTACATAGACTTAATATTTAAAGTCTATGCAGTCTCTCTCTCTCTCTCTCTCTCTCTCTCTCCCTGTGGGGTCGAAAATCCAGCTGTTCCACTAGCTGCTCCCTCTAGAGGTCTGGAGAACTTACGTTGTGTAATCTGGATGCTGCGTTTTTTTGTTGCATTTGTTTTCTGGGTTTGTGTGCTTTTCTTTTTGCATCGTTTCATATTTGCAGCGCGTTTATGTATTTGGTTGTGTTGTGTGCATTTGCAGCGCGTTTGCTTAATGCTGCGCATGTGTTGTCAAATTAATGAAGATGTTTTCTTAATTTGCTTGTGTTTTGTCTATTTGTGTGTGTTTTCTTAAGTTGCAGAAATCCTGTCGGCCACCGTATAAATGCCTTCTTTTCATTAAATAATAATAATAATTGTCACACTCAAGAGAACAAAAGTTACATGTATCCCCAGGGCACATTTTGTGACTCTTTTTGAGTTTAGAACTAAAAGAAATGTGTAATTCTTAGCTTGTTCTCGTGTTGTTCACATAATCCCCCTGTGCGCTTGCACTGGCCATCTGTGACTAGACTGCCAGCAGTGCGGAGGGGGGACATACTAAAGCAGCTAATGCAGTGACGAGACTTGTACTTGAGGGAATACCATTAGTCCCCAGTTGGTGAGGGAGATAGCCATCTGTGGTTAGAAAGCAAATCTTAAATGTGTCCTGTCCTCTGGCGTTAAGGAACATTTGTGACAAAATTACTTGTGGGCACAATATCCAGAATTATTTTACTTTTGGTTTAATCGCATTTTGTTTTTATGAAAACCAAAGCAGAGCAGAGTGACTTCTTTTTATAGACACCACTAATGGAGTTATTGATATACTTAAGCACATTAATCACAAAGGCCCCACAGCAAATACAAAAGCTATAAAGCACAGAATATGGGTGGGGCAGCTATAACGTTTGTCCTTCTGTTCACCCCATATATATTGAGTTTAAACCAAGTCTGTTATTACAGTGGACTCAATAAAACTTAAACGAGCATTAAAATGATGTCCTCAGGGAGCTTCAGTAACCTTTTATTACAATGTCTTATATCCAGTGGCAGTAAATTGGGTCAAGTGATCTGCTTACACCAGAATTTGATTAAAATCTTTTTGGTCCTGAGTCTTGTGTTGATGTTACTGCAGCACAGTGCGTCGTGGTAATTATCAGCAGAAGAGGAGAGTGGCTTATATGTTAAAATGCCCTTGAGAAAAAAAGCTGCATGCACCGTATGCTCATGTGAGTTTATAACAAGACAATATGGCAACTGAGACGTTGTTAGGGTAAAAAAAGGTTTGTGCAAAACGCTTTTCCAGAGAGTGGTTCTTTGCCATCTGGCTGTTTTGAATTGTGAGGTAATTGTTTCAGAGAAGCAGGTTTGTGCAATCAGGATAAGCAGAAAATGGTTGGCAGTGACCTACAGCACATATTAAAGGTAATTAATTAATTAATTAATTAAACTTATAAATCGCAGTGCAATTGTATGAATTGAATCAGCTGTTCTTTCATAACCCCTTCCATCATCCTGGAGGCGTGAAAGTAAACTTGAGTTTGGTGTTGGCCTGCCTGTTTAAAAAAGGTTTTACCTGACACGAAAGGTTACTGCACTGATTTACTTTAAAGGAAAATTTCCACTCTCCAGTCATACATTTGTGTATATTACACAGATTGGCTTCCAACAGGCTAAAATAGAGCTTTACTTGTTGCCCACACACTGATTTTAAGATGCTTGCAGCACATTGTTTTGCACTTTCACAGCCATGAGCATATATGCATGGTATGTACTGTATTTTTGGCTATTCTAATAAACATATTTCCAGATGTCAATAGCAGAAATAAAACAATGCATTGTTATCTAAATATATAGTCACATTTGGTTGAGCCAACACAGAAACAGAAACAGATCCATAAATATTATAATTGACTGGCAACTATGATACATATACTGTATCTTGGGCATTAACATGGACCAGACTGAGCAAGCACTGTCTATTTGGTTAAGAAAGATTTCCTCCATTAAGTGGATTTACCCTTTAACTGACTCAGCTCCAGGTTTGGGGCGGAGACGTTCCACCTACCTCTCTATCATCAGTATTCACAGTGAGTCTCGTGTCCTGAAATGCACTTGATAAGACTTGCCACGCTCTAATTTACCACAGAGGGGAAACAAGCGGATGAAATTGCTCCTCAGAATATCATTCCCATGACGAATCAATATTCCACCAAAAAGTTGGTTGTTTGATTTTTTTTCTTCAAGGGTGACCTTTTGAACTATTGTAAATATAAAGCTGGGATTTTAAAACTTATTTGGTCAAAGCTATTGCATAGCTATAAGAGGAGAGGTGGGTTCAGACTGCCTATAGAAAACAAGCAAACAATTACTTTGGCCATAGAGGCATTCGTTCAGTTTACATGGTCTGAATTCAGGAAATGCTGCAGTATGTAACAATATCCAGAGAAGAAGAGTGGGCGTCCGTTTTATTTGTTCCATCACTATCTGCAGCTAGTGAACTTAAATGAAGTGTGAAACATAAACAAACATCATCATCAAGTTGAACAATTGCACTTGACAGTCTCCTCTGAGATTTTCCAATCAGCAGCCATAACTGGGCACGGCAGGCCTGTCTAGTTTTGGGTTTCTCAATATGCAGAAGTGGTGACATGCATGGAGCGGGAAAAAAAACACAAGTGTAAGGATTAACATGAACTCTAGTCTGGATAAACAGAAGTGTATTTACAGGATAATTGCCCCTCACCTTCCTCCCCTCACCTTATTAGTCCCTCACCTTCCTCTCTCTGTGTGTTGCCATTCTCAAACTGTGTTCGCTTCGAGAAACAACTACAAACTTCGAGCTAGCAAGCCATATGCTGAAAATGGCAAGTTTGGAATAAAATTTGGATCGTGCAACAGGGCAGGCCTGCTTGGTTCTTTTGGGAAATGATTGTAAGGATTTACAAGGAATATGTTCATGGCATTTACTATCTAACTGGGACATTTTGGGACCGTTTGGAGAGGATCGCTATGGCTAAGTATACATAGCGATACACTGGTATGAGCAAATAAAGTTTAACCACAGCCAGGCTCACTGCAATTTTTATAACAATCCTTAGCATGCTAATCTGTGGTAAAGCCCACTACAGAACGATGTATTCACAAATGCATAAAATAAGCCTGCAGCTCAGCACCTTTTGCACACTGATAAATAAATGTTGTTCACAGTGAGTGTGAGTTGTATAAAGAGTTGTACAATGAGAGCAAGGGGGATAACAGATTTTGTTCTCTTTTGACTGTGAATATAAAGTAGCAATTATTGGCCTGTGCTCTCACCTTATGTTTTAGGGCATCGTGCACAACTCAGCGAGGTAATTCCATTCCTCAGGTTGAGAGTTCTTCACAGCTCAGCAGTGTCAGCAAAATCTGTGACAGTCGAGACCTGGGGTATTCGCTGACTGACTTCTTCCTGTGGCGTCATTACCTGTGATTGGCAAGTGTGTCTGGGTGGCTAAAGGTACAATCCTACAACTAAAATCTAGCATATATCCCTAAAGGTCGAGACACACCGACCAGACGGCCGACCCTCGGCAGAAAAGGCAGTTGGACTGATCAGTCTCCCCGAGTTGGTCAAAAAAGTGCCTCGGAACACACCAAAGCGACGAGACGTAATACGTCTCCATAACAGCAGGCGGCGCTAATCTGTATTGTCGGCCAAAAATGCAGCTGATTGGACGAACGCGTCACGTGGGTCTGGTTTCTCTGGAAATTCAAAGACAGACTGTCATTGCGGCTTGTTCAGAATACGATCTCATATTGTACTAAAATAGTTCACTGAAACGTGTTTCTGAAAACATTTTAAGTTTATAAGCCATGCAGTTGCTGAATCTGTCTTCATTTCAGATCGACAAAGGTCAGTTTAAAAGATTTTTGTGAGAGAGTCTAGTCACGCTCATCCGGTTTAGCACTCTACCAATCAGATGGGTCATTTGAGTCCGACTGCCGGCAGTACCCGCCCCGCCGATTATACATGTCAAATCGGCCAAAATGAAGGCCGACGGCCCCTCCGACGGATGACGGCACGGAACACACCGAACAGACTCGAGTCACTGACCTCGCCAGACTGTCCGACGGCCGATTACGGCTTTGTGTGTCTGGACCTTTAGACAACATGCTTGCCATTTTTTCTGGATCAGTAGTCACATAATCCTGAGCAGACCTCCTGCCTGTCTTTGTCTTTGTAAGCTGCTCTAGAGAGCCTCAAATCTAAAATAGAAAAAGATATGTGTTTACATTGAGGTAAAAGTGATTGCACTAACTATGGCGCTCTGCATTCTTACCATCATGTTGTTGAAACAGTGTGTGGAGGCAGGTTACATTCAATTTCATTAACAGTGGACAAATTGTGTTTGGGAGGGACTTAATCAGATTGTGTGTTCTGTGGAGGCCTGTGGTTTCTTATACAACCTTGTGCTCCATCAATTGGGGGAATTTTTAGATTTGATTGCTGGATTGATTTGATTACTCGATGATTTAATCAATAGAGTAACTACAAAAAAACTAGCACGCTTGCACCAACAGCCTCAAGAGACTCTTTACTACTAAACTGTGTAATAACAGTTGTTTAGGCTCAAAAGAAAGATTATATACTATCACTTTTAATGTGACGCCATAGTGAGGATTTTTTTTTTTAGAACTGACCGTTGGAGATTTGTCCTAGATGAATCCTTCAATAGTTCATTAAACAAAGGAATCAAGGTTTGCGTCTTCCATAAGATGACTGATCTGTGCATATGTACTGTATGTGCAAGTGTGCATCCAGACACACACACACACATGCGCGCGCACACACACACACACACACACACACACACACACACTAGTGCACTCATGCAAAACGCATACATGCATACAAGCGTTCCTCTCAGGGGTTTAGCTCCTGTCGACCACTGCTCATCCATGCGCACACAAAACACAGTTTTCTCCAAAGCATAGTGCACATGTATCAACTTGAACTCCAAACAGATACAGAGCACAAATAGATGCACACCTAATCTCATGCTCTTCCTGGTCGCCCCTGGTTATAGTAATGAATGAAACATGAAAGCTACAGTATGTCTACTCATTGTTTGTTTTCTGACTGAAACATCCACAGCTCCTTCCCCTGTTTCTACTCACACAGGGATGCTGAAATCCCCCGTCTCAAATCGCGTCTTACATTACTAGCGCTCTTGTCGAGACTGTCCTTGATTCGGGAGGCTAATAAATACAAATGTATATAGATCTGTATTAACGTGATAAAAATGCTCACTTACATTTGCTCTGCAATCTGCATAAACCTACATTTTTACACACTTCAATCATGTACCCATGACTGTTACCTTTTTATAATTCATATTGATTCTTGTATGCACATTTGCAAGCTGTGAGCTTTAGTTTAATAATTGATTAAACTAAGAATCATCCAATATATATGAGAGGAACTTTAATAAAATGCTCTCACAAGAAAATGCCCATGAACACTGAAAAGCAGCGGATGTTTTATGAGCAGGATAATTGGATTGATTTTTTTGTACTTGGGGGACTTTAGCTTGTGTCTCTTTTCACTGTAAGTGTATGAACAGAACACTCACATATTCCTACACTTGCGAGGACTTGCAATTGTTTTCTGCCTAATCTAAACCTAAAACTACTCTTCTAATATTGTCGATATATACAGTATATTTGTATGTGTTCCTTGCTTTATGTAAGCAGGGTCAGGGATTTTACTTGGCAGTGAGAGTGAGCATTGCATATGCAGCTTCCTTCCTGCATTCAGTTCAACTATGTGACAGCTGTGTTGGAAGCCTATCACGGAAATAGTGCACTATATAGTGTGTTCACCATTTTGTAGTGGTGTTCGAATTCTCTGCAGTAAATTTCGTTCACTATATAATCCACTAAAGAATACCCACAATGCACTGCTAATTTGAGTGTACAAACAATGTACCCTACATTTTACTCCCGTAAAACCACAATGCAACTCAGACGTGTTTTCCCAGAGGAGAAGAAGAAGCAGAAGTCACCGCGAAAACTGAAAAGGAAAAATGGAGCGGACTTTCCTTTCTAAACAGTCTAAATGTAACATGTAACATATATACTGTACCTTTTACTATTCTATTGAGTGCTGTGTTTGTTTAAGGGACGTATTAGAAGTATTTTAGTTTCGGTTTGTTTACATGATCCTGTCTCCACAACGGGCGCATCTCCTCCTCTCCAGTCACGTAACGATGTGTTTTTTCAGTGAGTGTCCGAAATCTCGTTTGGTCGTTCCCTATATAGTTCACTATTTAATAAACACTATATAGGGAATAGTGAGTGAGTGAATGAGGGAGTGGTTTCGAACAAGGCTTGGGAAAAAGATCACAATCAGGATGATTACATGTAGCTTACATGTAGTCCTATAGTTGTGCACATTATGCGCAATGTCGGAAGACAGATAACAAAGTGTATAACCTTTATTTAATCAGGTAGTCTTATTACGATTAAGATCTCTTTTGGGAGAGAGAGCTGAGTACAGCAGGGGAAACATGTACAGAGTGAGGACACACAGTACAGCAAACAAAGTTCAGTCCCACTTCGATGGAAAGACAAACAGCATCATAAACTAAAAGTTAGTTAAAAGATTTGGATCAGCCAGTGGGATGAGATGTTCTTTGTTATACACTCCATTTATAAGATTATGACTGATATGCACTAGAAAGCAGTCTTTCTAAGTTCAATATTTACCCATGGAGTATCTACAAGTAAAGAACATTTTGCAAGCAAAACCTTAAGATAGATCTCAGTCCAGTCTTCACAAAAGGTCTGAGGGCATCTGGACACAGAGCCAGACTGTGACACTTTGAAGTCAACTGGATGAAACAATCAGCAAAATAATTGGTAATTTTCACTTTTACTGAGATAAACTTCTCTCTTGAATATAAACATTCCTTCACCAACACGTTGGTATGATAGAACCTAGTAAAATAAGAATGGGTCAGACCCAGTCACACCCCAGGAAAAATGAGAGTTGAACAAATTATTGGCTCCAATGAATACGGACAATGAGGTCGGACTCTGAGGTCAGACTGAGGTCAGTCTGAAACAGCTTTTCACAAGAAAGGAAATAAATTCACCCCACAACTCGATCGACACTGTCATTTAAGTACTTTTCTTCAAAGTCCAAATAGGGTCAAACAATCACATTAAATACTTTTGGACTTTTTGGACTGGGGGGGATTCAGTCCTTTTTTTATGGACAGCATTGAGCCTGGTAGTGCGTCAGGAGCACTTGCTCTTTTTTTGGTGGGGGCTTCCTCTGTGCTTTCATGTGTGTAAGTTATACGGCGTTATATATTTACTAATGTAACATTCATTAACCTGAGTAAGGCCCTTCTGTATTTTTATTATGTACAGACACTGACTCATCTAATCAGTATCTTCATTTTGTGTTTCCCCAGGCGTTCTTGCTATCTCATTTCAATAACAGCTCTTTCTAAGTTAAACCACAGTGTGCTGATCGCCTGAGGACATTTTCAGATTTTAGCCTGCAGTGAATTTTTGCCTCAGCTGACCTTCGAGAGGTGCTCACATAGCACATATCTCTGTTATTGTTTCAAGGTAAAAATCCCCTGGTTCAGCTAAACGAGGGGAAGGTCATGATTCTTTCCCCAAGGCCTGAAGACAGTTGGTGATTTCTGTCCACTATTCATTTCCCGAACCTTATCCCAATATGCTGCAGCATGCTAATATCTTAATCGCTACACCGCACAGACCTTGTCACATCCTTGAGAAAAGCTGCTTGGAAAGACAGGGTGAGGCCGGGGAAAGATAAAGATACCCAGAGGCTAAAAGATAAAAGTCAGAGTCATTTTAAAAGACTTTATTACATTTTGAGGAGCCAGTGGTTATTGAATTATATTGAAAAGTGATTTCCATAATAATTTGCGCACCCACTGACATACATCAGGGAGTCAGAAGATTAGAAATAGCACTAACTAACTTTCACTGCTGGCTGAGTGCATCACAGGTAAATAAGACTATGTACTAAGGCTTTAAGCCCTAAACCCTCACAGACTTAACTGCCGTCACCTGGTAAGTGGTTGAGTGCGAGAGGCTGCAAGGGCTGGAAATGGTATAAATAGGAATGGGACAGCACTTTGCAGCAAAATATCACGTTACCTTGACAGCGCCAAAACATGTTCAGTACAATTGTGGGTTTGTACTGGCTTTGTGAAGATCAGGATATTGGACAAATTGATTGCGCTAATTGATTAGTTGAGTAATTGAGTAGTAACATGCAGTGATTTACTGATGATCCTGAACCGAGGATCACTAGAGGAAGAAGAATAAAAACATGACTGAGATGGTAAAAGAAGACAACAGAAGCAAAGTACATTTTCATGTAGCACGTGAATATACAAAATACATACTCCTTACACAATGCTTGGTGCATGGATAGAAGGTTTCTCCACTCTCCTCCCCACAATTGAAATGGGTGAACTGGACTGCAGGACACAAATAAGATATGCACTTAGCACAAGACACGTTGTTTAAGAATGCATGAGCCATTCAAGTAAAACATTTTCTTTTGTACCTCCTGCCTTGAGAAAGCAAACATATTTTGCTGCGAGGTTACAGCCAGCAGTGCTGCTCTGGCCCTGTAGGAGATAACAGACAATTGCTCAAGCGAAACATTTATTTGTAAGCCAACGGTTGGGTTTCTGTAAGGTGGTAAAGAGAAACACAGGGCGGATATGTCAGCGTACTTAGGGCCAATGAAAGTAGACAAAGCTTCTGAATGATACGGTGAGCAACTGGAACAGAAACAGATCCTGTGCATGTATTGGTTTAACACCGAAACTGACTTGTAATCTAAATGACTGTTACAAAAATAAACATCAAATATTCCTTTACGGATACGGCTTGGAAACAGTCAAAGTGAAGTATTTGAGGTTATGTGTGATTTCTGAAATATGTACCTCCACTTAAGAGTAGTTGAACTGGAAGATAGATTATTTTACTTTATATCTTCTTCAAGTAAAGATGACTAACATGAGTATTATACAACAACCACTCTGTGTGTTGTGTTATGTCACCATCAGGCTGATGCACATATTGATATCAGTTTAACCAGAACACCAAAAACTCACTTTGCTTGTCTTTAACCTCCTGTGCTATCTAGCCATGCTGATCGTTGGTTAGATGGTTTAAGTTGCTCAGGTTTTGAGATCCCTTGAGGTTTCTGCATTCACTCCAATACAATAGATGTGTATGAAGGATTTATAAAAAATTCAACAGCAACAACTTTTTTCAGAAACATTGTCCCTGTTACTCTGCATAATCCACAGAACACCCTGTCAAAAGTTTTCAGAGGAACTGTATGATTGTTCCAATGGAAGCCGCTCACAGTGAGCTGTGTTGATTATCCAGAGTAAATGGTTATAAAGGAGACACAGTGCTGTTGAAGAGTTTAGGGTGTATATATATATATATATATATATATATATATGTATATATTAGGGCTGTCAGCATTAACGAGTTTTGAGAATCGCGATGTGATTAATTTTTTTTAATCGCATTAATCACATGCTGGCATTTATTAATTTATTTTACACTTCACTCAGCTTTGCGTTGTGCCTAACAGGCTACTATTTTGACCCTTTGCAGGACCATTACTTATCATCGAGCTGCCACTTCCTCGTAACACATCCTGCTGCTGTTCTCTTATCCATGCTGCAGGCTGCAGGCATGATGGAGAAAGACAGCAGCAATGAAATCCTGAATGGCGCTTTTTATTTTCCAAAACTCCCGGACGGCTCATGGGGAAGTCGAAGCACGTCAAGCTTGAGCTTCCACCTACGGAGCTAAGCATAGTAGTACAGTTAACATGATGCTAGACCACCGGCCCTCGGGGCGTGGGGGAGAGATGAATGTTCGGAAATAAGAGGTTGCTGTGGCCATTTGATATTAACTAGTATGAACACTAAGGAGGTAAATAATAAAAGAGCGCAGTTAAATGTTCAGCACTGAAGTGGAATAGGATTAACACCCTAGGACCAACAGCCTCCAGAGACTCTTCACTACAGGTAAACTGTGTAAAGAGTTTTTTAGGCTCAAAAGAAAGATGATATACTATCACTTTTAATGTGTTTTTTTTTTTTAGAACTGACAGTTGGAGATTTGTCCTAGATAAATCCTTCGGTAGTTCATTAAACAAAGGAATCAAGGTTTGCGTCTTCCATAAGATGACTGATCTGTGCGTATGTACTGTATGTGCAAGTGTGCATCCAGAAACACACATACACAGTCACACAGACACACACACACAAACACACACACAAATGTGCACTCAAGCGTTCCTCTCAGGGGTTTAGCTCCTGTTGACCACTGCTCATCCATGCGCACACAAAACACAGTTTTCTCCAAAGCATAGTGCACATGCATCAACTTGAACTCCAAACAGATACAGAGCACAAATAGATGCACACCTAATCTCATGCTCTTCCTGTTCGCCCCTGGTTATAGTAATGAATGAAACATGAAAGCTACAGTATGTCTACTCATCGTTTATTTTCTGACTGAAACATCCACAGCTCCTTCCCCTGTTTCTGCTCACACAGGGATGCTGAATTCCCCCGTCTCAAATCGCATCTTACAGTACTGGCAGACATGCCGGGACTCGAGGTGACCTTAGCACCCAAGTTCTCATTACTGGAGTTTGAATAAAGGAGAGGAAGGAGGTGGGGGAGAGAAACAAACTGGAAAGGGACATGTGTTTGAATCTCGCTTTCATCTTCTTCATGTGTTACCACATACACCCATTGCTTTTTTACAGTAATAATGCAGCAGGTGCACAGTGTGCCATACATACTGATCCTAGCAGAGGACTTATAACATATACAGCAATGTGAATATTGTACAGATAAACCCCCTTTCACACATGTTTGGACTTGTCATTGACATACAGTATCTAATTTCCCAATAACCCCAAACCTTAACATAAAGATAAAAATCCTAATCCTAAAACCACTAAAACCAAGTCCTAACTCTTAAACAGCCTCTGAAGAAGTCCACACACACACACACACACACACACACACACACACACACACACACACACACACACACACACACACACACACACACACACACACACACTACACAAGACCAATGCTGCAGACTGAGGAAAATTGAATTTATTTCTCTCCATATAACCAAATCAGTCAACATTTCAACATGGAAAATCACAACAAAACATTTCCCAGTTTTCATGCTACTACTGTAGTGTGCATTAAGCTCAGCAAACAACAGACAAACATAAAATACTGCATCCAGTACAGGTTACAATTACAGTAAAAAACAAAAATCAAAAACAAAAAAAGGATCTGAAAAAAAACTGAAAATACAGTACAGAAAATACTTGACTTACCTGCTGCATTTTTATAGTCCTTAAACATGATTGGTGTGTCTACAATTAAGCAATCATGTGTTTGCGCACCTGATGGCTGTGTTTCACAAATTGGCTCATAGGTGTGGTAATATGACAGTCAGTGCTTTGGAATTGCGAGGAAGTGACATCATGATATACTTCTGTGTCTAATGTAATGCAAAAACTGTAATCTTCACAGATGTGGAAGCCCAAACAAACAAACAAAGACACACACACACACACACACACACACACACACACACACACACACACACACACACACACAGGTACTGTAACTACATTAATAAATTGTCTAATTACATTCTCAAAGCATGTGACAACAACTGCCTGAGCTCGCTCTGGAAACCACAAAAACACATAATATGGATTTCAAATGATGGGATTTGAATAGGCATGGGACTCACACACACATATGCACTCAGCTAATTTTCTCTACTTGGCAACATGCAATTAGATAAGTGAGTGTTTGATAAGGCACTTGGCACCCACACGCTTCCATTTCAGAGCTGCTTTCATAACCGTAAAGCTCAACTCTACCGGTCCACTTTGACCAAACTCTATCAAACGGCGCCACTCATCCCTCTCCAACACAGGGAGTCACATCCCGCCCACCTACTCAAAACCAACTCTCATTTCCCCCGCTGTCACACAATGTCTAACCCTAATGGAAGCGCCCCAGTGCCCCCAGAGTGAGCCATTAAATATGATCCGCTCACACTCCGCTAAACCACACTCTTTTATGGAGCACTTGAAAATTGCTTTGAAAATCCAATCCGTTCTTTTTCTGAAGTGGTTGTAAAAAGTCAATATTAAAAAGTTGGGCAGTTCGATGACTTTGATTAGAATCTCATTCCCAAATGTCATAAGTAAAAACACGTTCTTTAATTATGTTTTTGAAATGAAAGCAATTCTTTTAGCTGAGCAGTCCAGTAGAAGAAGACCAGACTAATGATTCAGTAATTGAATATAAGAACTTGTCTCTCTAATGTCAGTAGTTTTTTAGGGAAAAGACCACCATCTCCTCAACAACTAATACCTTTCTAAACTGATAGGATGCAAGTTCAATATATAAAAAAATCATTTTAAGAATTTGAAAGAATTAAAAAAAAATTCTTTCAATAAAATTAAGGTTTAATTGCTCCTTTATGCCTGGAGAATGTGCGTGGGGGTCATTTAGAGCGTTTACGTGGCTGTTTCTTTACACTTGCACTAAAACTTGTAATCATTTTTTCTTCTTCTTTCTACTGAGAACGTAACTCGACGCACCAGATGGTTTGTTTCACAGAACCGTCTGAGAAGCCGTCATTGGAAACTGTTTGGAAAAGCGCGGGCACTTTCAAAACATACCTGGCAGGTGATTGAATGTCTATCATATCTATCATGACATTCAATCACCTGCCAGGTATGTTGGTGTTTTGAACGAACTTCAAAACACCAACATACCTGGCGAAAAATGTGATTCGCAGACATCACACACACCTTAACCATGCCCGTAGCTGCCAGTAGCTCCTCAACAGACACTGATTGGCTTGGTTAGCTGGTAGTTCAGACACAAATTCATTACTTGAAGCCTGACAAGAGGGTTTTTCGTGTGATATTGCGAGAATCCAGCTGCCGTGCAAGGTAACGTAGAACCTGCCTCCAGACAGAAGTTTAATCAAACAACAGCTTTCTTGACACATAGGACTGCACAAGGCCATGTTGCTATATTGGCAGGTGTGGCGGGTTGCTCCTCTGCACCCATGTTTACATGTATTTACAGAGAAGCACAATTACAGTTTCAGGCTGATGAAAACCCTTTTAAGAAATGTGATCTCATCTTAAAATACATTAGCCTAACCATTGACTGATGCATCTGGGGCAAGTTTTCACAGTGAAGCATTGTTATTAATTCTGGGTGGTCACAGGTTTACTCTCTGCAACAGCCGTTTCTGCCTACTAATTGCTCTCGCTTTGGATAAGTCAGCATAAGCTGAACCCTTTTAGAGGTTTGATTCTCTCTGCGGCCAACCCCGCTAAAGGTGGATGCACTGCACTGCGGGACACAAAGAAATGTGTTAAGTGTGCTCCCCAGAGGCACCAGCTGCATATTTGTTCATTAAGTTCATTGCACTTGTGGTTTTGATTCTCATAGTCGCAGGTGAATGTGTGGAAGGGCACCTTGAGGGTCGGTGGAGAGCTGCTGCCCTTCGAGAGGCTGACAGAGTCATTTATCAAACAGGAAAAGCCATGAATTTACTGCCCGCTGCTTATCCGCATGTTTAACCCCCTGCACTCCTAACCACACACACACACCACCTGCCCCTGCAATGTATGCAAGGGGATCCGGATCTCATGGAATTAGAGTGAGATAGAGTGTTTTTAACGGTAGAGATAGAGGCAGACAGAGAGAGAGAGACAGAGAGAGAGTTTATTTAATTAGGGGGAGACAGGAAGAGGACTGAGTGACATCATTTCAATGTCGTCCCCCCGATACAGTTCACTGTCAAGAGCTCCATCTGGTAGACACATGACACACATGCACACATTCATGTCAACACACATATACTGCCATTCAGTATCCACAGGGACACACAGATCAACACGCACACTGCATGCTTTCTCACTGAGTCAGTAGATCAGACAAAACAAACGCTCCTCCATTTCACACATCCGAGCTATTAATCAGCTCCTTTATTGCCACCATATGGCTCTGACATTCTGCCCATGTTACTGTTCATGCAGGGGTCCATCAAGCCGGCCCTGACACACGTCAAGCACACGTCAGATCCTGTACCACGTGACGACACCGCCTGTGTGGATCAATTTAAAGGATTAAACCAAGTTTTTTGGGGGGATATACTCTTTCAGTCTCTTACAAAGGGCTCTGTGAATACACCAAGCTGGTGTCATCAGGGTTTCTGACATGACAGTACACAAAAAACTTATATAGCTTGTGTTCTATCAACAACTCACAATGAGCTAATCTCTTTCTCAACTTAAAGTCCACTCACTAAGCTTTTTTAGACATTTCTTTTCTGCACTAAAGAAGACCATTACCTGCAGCTCCCAAAAATCTAGTAAGTGGACCTTAAGATGATTTTGTCAAACAATATATTGGATTAGCATCTACAAAATGTGATTGTTGAGTGATTAGAAATTTAAATTTAAATTGAGGATATAAAATATTATCTGTGTAATGTGCAGAAGGGTTTATTTTCCATAGAAAATGATGGTTGTGATCTGATCAATGTCATTAGATGCACAAGAAATTTATGGAACACACCAGACAGAGAAGCAGCTTCGTGGCGCTTTAAGATGACGTAGTATTAAGAGCGACAACGGTAGCGAGTAGTATGAAAGCTCTAAATGCAGCGTAGGGAGGTTGGTTGGGGTGGTGGATGGGTTAAAGAACACAGGACTTTCACCTAGGAGACTGAGGTTTGTGTCCCGTTCTTGTCTCACGTGTCACTGAAATGAACAGTTTATAACCCCACCCACGATCTTTTCCTAAACCTAACTAACCTACAGGTAAAATATAATGTCTTGATTCCAACAGAGAAAATTCACTCTGAAGAACATGATCTGAAGAAGACAAAATGCGCATTGCTTTACGCAAGATTTGTTGATTACAATGAGAATTTCAATTTCTTTGTTCCACACCAATACTTTTAGAGCAGGTATACTGTTCAGTCTGTTTCTGTCTTTTACTGTGAGGCTGTGAACTCGCAGATAAAAGAAAAAGTCGTAAGGCTTTCGATAAAAGATTGATAAAAACGATTTCAGTTTCCTGAGAAAGTGAATTCTCTGTTGCCCCTTTTTCACTATAGCCATAGTATTAACACTGAATTTAAGGTGGTCATCAAAAATGTTCGATAAAAGAAAACATACAACATACAAACAAACACAAACAAGCAGCTGCTCATGGGTCACACAAGTAGCGTGAGCACCCCCGGAACTCAGTCCCGACTAGGGTTGAGAACCGAAACGCGGTGCCATTAGGGCACCGGAGCCGACGTAAATGGTAGTAACGAGACAGAATAAGAACGAAAATTTCGGTGCCTCATTTCGGTGCCTGACTTTACACTACACTCGACAGCAGGTAACGTTAGCCTACCTTTAGCTAGCAGCTGGATTAAACACGGTTAAAATGCTGACAGCTAACGTTAAACAGTGTAAAGTGTGACTGTATTTCACTGCAGAGGATTCTAACACCGGGACATAACAGTCTGCTCTGCAGCTGCCGTTGTCGGAAAAACAACACAGACCGTGCGTTCACTTGAAACAGGTAGCCTCGTGGTGCATTCAAAGTTATTGTAAAATAGCCTTTTCCCATCTGGTGGTTGTTTTTGTCGTTCAACAGCAATTTACTTGAGAAATAAGTTATTGTTATAAGTTATAGTTATTACATTATTATTAAATATTTTTGACCATATGGCCTTAGCAATAAACAAGCCGTTCTTTAATGTCGCCGACTGTTGTTTTTAAACTTTATTAAAAAGTATCAGTTCAGGCACCGTTTAGGCACCGGCACCGTTTTAATTATCGCTTTAGCACCGGTATCGGGAAAATCCCAAACGATACCCGACCCTAGTCCCGACCAAGTTCGTTTAGATAACAACGTCAAAGGCACATGCCCAAGCGTCCGTATTTTACGTGATAGGTATGAGAATGAGTTGCGTTCAAGAATTTGACATGATGATGGCATCGAGATGAAAAGTCGGGGGATTGAAGTTTGGTACAGACATCAACATCTGTAGCAGAGATCATGGCAATGCATCTAATAAACTTAGCACAAAAAGTAAGAAAATTTGTAGATTATTTCTTATTCTTAAATTTGCCAAATCTTCTCTGTCAGTGCCAAACAGCTTATTCTGCCAGACATATTGGCAATTTAACAATTTATTCATGTCACAAACAGGAGCCTCAGTAGTGTGCGGAAGAACCATACACAACCACAACAGCCTGGCACCTCCTCCTCATGCTGGTCACCAGCCTGGTCACACACTGCTGTGGGATGGCATCCCATTCTTCAACCAGCATTTGTCGCAAGTCAGCCAACGTGGTTGTGTTGGTTACTCTGGCACGAACAGCACGCCCAAGCTGATCCAAAGGCGTTGAATGGGGTTGAGGTCAGGACTGCTGGCAGGCCATTCCATCCTCTCCACTCCCACATTCTGGAGGTAGTCTCTGATAAACCCCGCCCTGTGGTGGCGAGCATCGTCATCTTGGAGGATAGAGTTCGGTCCCAGACTGTGGAGATATGGGATTGCCGCTGGTTGCAGAATCTCATCTCTATATCTCTCTACATTGAGATTGCCTCCAATGATGACAAGCCTCATTTTTCCAGTCAGGGAAATGCCACCCCACACCAACACACTGCTTCCACCAATGGCAGAGAAGATTTGGCAAATTTTTCATGGGCGCAACCCACATAGTCAGTGCTGCTGCTCATCCCACAAATCCATGTTCCTTACAAATGGGGCACCATTTGAAAGGGAACTAAACAGGCTTTCCAGCGGTATAAGATGTATTGCCAAAAGGCATTGTTACCACAGAGAAATCTACCAAACACAAATTTCCTTACTTTTTGTGCTAAGTTTAGTTGTCGAGATATTTCAATGACAACCAAACATTTCAATGTCACGGTGACGCAAGAGGAAAAGTAATATATTCGGTCAGCCTGTTAGCATGCTAACATTTGCTAATTAACATTAGGCACAGCTGAGGCTGATGGGAACATCATTAGTTTCATTTGACAAATCAATTGTCAGCTGATCACCAAAGTCAGTAGTAGTTTCATCCCTATGGAGACTATGAATGTCTTTACACAATTCCATGGCAGTCCATTCAACAGTTGTTGAGAAATTTTAGTCTGGACCGAAGAGATTGACTGTCCAACTGACCGACCAACATTACCATCACCAGAGCTTCTAGCATGGCTAAAAACACAAGTTTAGCTACCAGGGGACACATGCATGTTTCTGTCCTCTCTCTCAGTAAGCCGAGAAAATGGGCCAATCCCTTTAAAATGTGGTGTATTTCTTTAAAACTCCAACCATCCCCCATTGGAGTCTACAGAGCTTCTGTAGTTTACCTGCAGAGTCCCAGGAGTGTAGGGCAAACGTGCATGTATTTTTAAACAGTACAGTGTGTTGTGTGAATGTAGGAGCCCTTCTCTATTGTGTGTCAATGTCTGTATGGGAGTGTATGTGTTGTAGGTACAGTATGTGTCCAGTTGTATGAGTGCTAAGAACGTTTCCTTGCCTGTGTGTGTGTGTGTGTGTGTGTGTGTGTGTGTGTGTAAGCATCTCAGCATGGGCACGATAGAAGGAGCCTCAGTGGAGAACCGTACAGGCGGTGAAGTGTTCAGTGAAGTGTGTTTTGTGTATTTCATAGTGTGTTTGTGTGTGTGTGTGTGTGTGTGTGTGTGTGTGTGTGTGTGTGTGTGTGTGTGTGTTACGTGTGTTGTGGGAGGACTGAACCTCCCATGGCTGGATCAGTGGCTAACCACAGGGGACGAGGTGTCTGTGAAAGCTGTCAGTGAAATCCAGCATGACTGCATGTTACGCATGAGCAGGTGACATTTATTGGATCAGCTCTGTTTATACAGATGGAAAATATATTAGTTAAAGAGAGAGACATTTTTACTGTGTCAATCAATTAAATCTCCCATTAATGCACATTTTATCTGTTGCTTGAGGAGATTTTAAAGCCAGATGTCCTACTGATGGTATTTAACGTGAAACTGGACTACAACAAAGTGTACGTTGAAAAAAAGCACTGGACAGGTGATTCTTTTTATGTACCACAGAAAGCCAAGCCACACATTGCTAACTGTTAAGATTTAGATTTAGGTTACATTTTAGGTACTCACTTATTGTCAGATTAATGTCCGTGAAATAAAGCTAGAGCCAGTAATAAATTAGCTTAGCTTAGCTTAAACAAGGGGAAAAGCTAGCCTGGCTCTGTTCAAAGGCAGCAAAATCTACCTCTAAAGCGTTCTAATTTAACATGCTATATTTCATCTTTCAATTTGTGCAGAAACCAAAGTGCAAAAACAACAATTTGCCATTTCATGGAGGGTTATGTGTATGACTCTTTCTTAAGTCTTATTGTCACTGTGAGATTGAAATAAGTACCTGGAAGTACCAGCTCATGAAATAGTCCGGGACATAATCTGCCATAAAACAGCAAATTATTGTTTTAATACACTTTGGTTTTCTCCTCATCTAACTGTGTATAAGAAAGCTTAGAAGTGCGTTGAACTAGTGCTTTAACAAAAAAAGGCAACAAGTTTACGGGGGACTAGAGTAGGGCTGTAATGTAGTTTTAGAGTAATTCAAAATGAAATATCTTAGGTCAGACAAATTTGTTTAAGATGTGTGGAAGGGCTTTCTCATATTATGCTCATTTTCAGGTTCATAATTGTATTTAGAGGTTGTACCAGAATAGGTTTACATGGTTTCATTTTCAAAAAACATCATATTTTTGTTGTACTGCACATTGCTGTGGTGGCATTACAGGATGACCTCGGGATCATGCTTAGACGGGTCAGGGAGACACAAGAAATGCACCTAGCAGCAGGAGCAGAAATCATCAGGGAGGCTGTAAAACAGCAGGAAAATGGTTTTGCTCATAACGCCAAGGCACCGATTATTTTACAAACATGTCAGAGCGTAAGGGTGCCATTATGGGTAACACGTTCTGGGGGTGGAAATGGAGGGATCATGGTGGTTTCGCTAATAAACTCCCTTGATAGCAAATGCTTGTAATGGACTGCACTGAGGTGAGACGTGATAAAAAATGAAAAAAATGCAGCTATAGTGAGCACCACAGAGAAACCCTTCTGCTACTGCTGCTGAAATTGAGTTTCTCTAGGAAAATTGCTGATGTTGTATTACATTTATTACATCACTCCGACATATAAAACAACAGAGGATCCTGCCAAAACAAATCTCCTTTGACATTTATAGATATTAAGCAGAAAGCAAATAATGAAAAATCTAAATCATCTTCTGGACATTTCACAGTCACAGTTTCTACTTAAACACACATTGGCTTTACAAACAACATTAGCACAGTCATGAGAGGCAAGACATCGTGCTGCTCACAGAAAATGACTCTCCTGAGAAAAAATTAAGTTCAGCGGAGCAAATAAATTAATTGGGGGTGAGAGGAAGAGACGGCTCTTTGATGTCACAAAATTAAAGTTTGTGTTGTCTGCTAAGGATATTCATTTTTACTTTGGAAAGAGTGTCTCTGCACATGTGCATGTCAAGTGAAACTGCACGAGTGCCTCCACGATGTCTGCACAGTGATCATGTAATGTATAAATCCTTTGTGACAGTGCATGCTACGTGTGTGCGCTGACACATGCTGGGGAATTGAGTCAGCTGCTTGAGTTCATTACTTCCTCAGGGCCCAGCGAGGAGGGTTAGCTGGTCAGTTTGCACAGAGGCTAGTGTTTCCATCAGTTCTTCACACTGACACGCAGCATTCATCACAATTACACAGTCACCATCATTTTTAATAGCACTGTGATCCTGTTATCCGGACTGCAAAAGAAGCCTGCAATTAGATTGCGATATTTTTCACGTTTATGGCCTGTGACACCACAAATGCATTTTACAAATGGGAAAAAGCCTGTTAAGGGAAACAATTTAAGACAATTAGAGAGCAGGTTTTAACTCTAAATCAGATGATTGACAAAGGTCCAGTATCTCAGGGGATCCTGTGTGATGAAGATCACAGATACCTTCTTACAGTGGGAAAACCAATCGACGTTGCATAACACACATTTGGTCTCATCTGTGATTTAAGGCGTATACATCAGCACCTCTGACCCTGAATTACTAATGCCAGTGTTGGAATAAATCTTTAATATGAAACCAACAATTTATTGGCTGAACATGACATGACTGCCATCAGCCTTGTAAAAGTTATCGGTTGGGTCGCATCAATTTTGTGCTGGCTAAATGATGGTTATTTGCAGTCTAACGGTAGGAAGCATACCCAGCTGATTCAGAGAAGAAGCCCCTGGCACAACTCTCGCATGAATTTAAGAGGGCAACAGGTGCCAAGAGGTGAAAGAAAGCACTATTTATGTTTGTATTCATTAATTTTTTATTCTTGCTTTTCTAATCACTTTAATATTTACACTTCATTTATGTTTCACAAAAAAAAATTCTTGTTGGGCTATGCAGGTACTGAAACATTCTTCTCATTTAGTAGGTAATTAGCTAAAAAGGCTTTTGAAGCAGTTATTTATTTAAAAAAAAATGAATTTTCTTTCATTTGAAAGAAGGTTATATTAAAGGTTGTTTCATACATTTGTATGATTGGATATGTGCTCATTCAAAGACAGTATAATGAAGATTTATTTGTTTCCCTGGCACTAAAGGGGGAATAAATAACAAAATAAAAAA
This sequence comes from Sander vitreus, assembly GCF_031162955.1. Taxonomy (NCBI): domain Eukaryota; kingdom Metazoa; phylum Chordata; class Actinopteri; order Perciformes; family Percidae; genus Sander; species Sander vitreus. The sequence goes on along the minus strand of NC_135875.1, from coordinate 13,384,201 downwards.
ACAAACAAACATTGCTATCGACCAAATTGTTATTTTATATCAGTCCAGAATTTCACAACCAGTGCATCCCTAATCTGGAAAAGTTTCCACTGCTGCTGATTGTTGAAGAGAGATGGAGAAGAGGAACATGATGGAGAGGAGGGAGGGAGAAGAATGTAGGCTGACATATTGAGAGAGATATATATATATATATATATATATATATATATATATATATATATATATATATATATATATATGAGAGAGATATATATATATATATATATATATATATATATATATATATATATATATATATATATAGAGAGAGAGAGAGAGAGAGAGAGAGAGAGAGAATGAAAAGGTAGACATGAAGGGAATACACGGAGGGTAGAGAGGAGATGGAGGAGAAATAAGAGAAAAAGGAAAAAGGGTTTTGAAAATGATACACATACAGAGCTGCTACACTGCAAAATACCTGCAGTGGCACTGAAAGCCAGCTGCAAACATACAGATTGATAAGTATATGTATGTGTATGTATGTGTGTACTTGTGTGTATGTGTGTGTGCAGTGCAGCATTACAGGCAAAGGTAAACATACCTATAAAAGCAATTTCACAGCACCTGTGTAGTATTTTGAAGACTGCTGCAACTGTGATAAAAAAAAAATAGAACCTTGCCAGATACTGTGGGGCAAATACCTGATCTAGGGAAATATGTCAGAGTTTTGGAGCCTAAAACCCTGCCTCACTCTAACAAATACACACTGTGACAGCTTTAATACACACACCACTACTTCTCCTTTTTCCCCTTTTCCTCAGTGTTGGACCATGTGTCATTGGTGAATTGACCTTGATGAAATCTAGGTACAGTATGAACTGCTCATCAAACCCTCAGCTGCAGATTGTTTTTTAGAGAGGTTGAAAGGAATTGGAGTTGAAGGGTTTCAATACAAATGAGATTTGTGTTTTCCATGGTAAAAAATTGTGGAACCAAGGTTTGAAATTGGTTCCAACTTTAATGCTCAAGGTTACAACAAATTGTACAATATATTGTCTTAATAAATAGTCCTGCACATAACCCCCATAAAATGGTGAATTGTTATCACACTCCGGTTTTTATTCGGATTAAACAAACAATATAATGTGTTAGTGAGCTTGAAGGTGGAAGGAAAATAGAACCAGGCCAGCTGTTTCCATTCTTTATACAAATTTAAGATAACTGGCTGCTCGCTGTAGCTTCATATTTAATGTACAAACATGGCAGTGGCATTGGTGTTATCATCTAACTTTCTAACTTTTTTTCAAAATGTCAAACTACAATTTTAATTTATGATGAAAATCAATAAAAGTAATCATGCAGGTGCAAGTATGAGTAGTGTCCCTGTTTCTTTTGATAATGTACTATCAAAGCAAAGTCCATGCAGAATAAATCCTCCAGAATTCCTGCAGGAAATTCAGAGCAGAAACTTAAATTCCTACAAGATTCCTTAACGGTCCTTAAAATATCCTGCAAGATGATTACCAATCCGGTAAAATGATCAGCCAAAATCCTTTAGGTTAACAGGATTTAACCTGCAGTAATGACCTTTGGATTTTCCGTACTGTTAGTATTGATACTAAAATTACTTACAATATAAAATAACTGAGCCATACACTGGTCAGATTTTTATTTAAATCCAAAAACAAACAACACAAAAATCTTTCTTTTTTAAAAATGAGTTCACATGAAGTCCTTATTTTTTTTGTCAGTTATAGAGAAATCCTGTTTCCATTTGGTACAGTTATATAAGAAATTGCAAAATGTCTTGCAGAAGTTTGGTAGATAATCCACTGCAACAGTGAAGAAGGTGCAATTTGAAGATGAAAACTGCAGGATGAAAGAGACATAAAAGAGACAAATTAGGCAGAAGGAGGGAGCATAAAGTGACTCCAGAAAATGAAGAACAATTTTGTCATCTTGAGACATTTAGTACTTGCTACACAGTTTGCTCAAATTCTTGCAATCACTGAGACAAAGGTGGAAGTGACATTTTGGAGCAGATCAATTCATGTAAAAAACAAGAGAGGAGGTATTATGTGGAGACTGGAGGTGAGGAAGAAAAGAGGAGAAAACGACAGGCAGGGACCCTCGCAGACCTAATTCAGTTTCCTCTGCCGCAGAGAAGATCACTCCATATCAAACAGTGGACAACCCCATTTAGCGGGTGCCAAAGAAACCAATGGGCTTAGCAAGGATTAGACGGCAAGCACTAAAAAGCTCATAGGCTGTAATAAGTACAGACAGAACAGGGTTAGCTGAGTCCCATCATCACACTGAAATGATGGTTCAATAACAAAGCCGTCTCATGCTAAAGTCCCCAAAGACACATATAGCAAATTGCAAGTTTCAGTCTGCTTCCAGAGATCTGGAAAGCAATTACACTATAAACTATGACGTTGTTGTCTGTAACGACACACATCAGACCTACAATACTGTAACTGAGGCAGTTGTTTCTGATCATAGGGATTTGCATAAGAGGTTTAAGAATTATTATATTTTATCATTAAGTCATCCATTATGCAGGTATTTGGTCATAAACCTAAGTATTAGACATAGTAAGTTTAACCTAATGATGGTGCTACATGAAAGGTCCATCAAAGAAATCAGAACATCTGCAAAAAAAGTTTTTACTTCCTTTCTATTCACTCTTGGTCTTATATGTTCTGTCTCTACTTAATCTTCTGTAAACAAAAATTGATTCTATATTCACTGGTTTTCGGAAAGAAGCCTGCCTTTGGAAATGAGTCATATTTCTTTCTTTCTTTTGTTTTTTCCAAAACCATAAAATACTCACAGCTGTTTATTTAACAAATGATATTTTCATCAGGAGACCACATTGACATGTATTTCTTACCAATCAACCAGTACGGTTATCTTTAAAAACCTTTCTGCAGAATTTTTTGCTTTTTACACATTTTCCTCATGGCCTTGTTTAATGACCGACATATCCTTGTGGAATATGCGTCGTCAGGGTGCTCTACAGCTTTGACCCAGGCATTACTTTCTAAAGGGTGTGTCCCTATCAGTGAAATAGAAGTCTTAGTTGATCTTGCTCAGTGTGACTTTCGCTGGGTAAGTGCCGTCAACATCCAAAAACAAATTCACTTCACAGTGAAGACATTCTAGAAGGCTTTTGGGCTGTCAACAGTTTAGTGCTTTCCAAGCTGTCTGAGCACCTCAGTGATGCATGGCATCAATCAGAGACAATACAGATGGTCATGATTGTAACTAGTAGCTTGTTTTGGCAGCTGGATAAAGAAATCAAGTATTTTTGAGAGCAGTATGTACTGTGTGTACGGTATTGTGATAGCGGGAATCTCTGTGTTATAGGGTGCACTGTTCTCAACGCAAAAGACTGAATTTATGCATTTAGTTTGAATTTTGACTAATGAGTTAGTTTGTGTTTGTTTGCCCACAAGGATGCTGTGTAGGCGTTTCATTCCTATCATCTCAAAAAAGTCCATCTGTGAGTTGATCTGTTCAACTGTTTATTATGGTGTTTGGTACACTGTGCAACAACAGAGCACACATAATAGAAGAGACAAATAAGCCCAAGTTTTACAGCAGGTGTAACTGCCTCACACAAACATATGTTGTACATACATCTAGAGGTGGGAATCACCAGAGGCCCCACGATACGATATCTAGTGATGGTCAAATGAAGCTTTGTGAAACTGTGTCTTTATTTTCTGAGCTCACTAGATGGCGCTCTCTGTTCAACAAAGGGTTGAAAACACACTGAATTGCCATTCCCTTAACCTTTTTCTTTGAACAGAGAGCGCCATCTAGTGAGCTCAGAAAATCAAGACAATGGTTCGCGAAGCTTCATTTGACCATCACTAACGATATCATCACGATACTTATGTCACAATACAATACTATTACTATTTTAAACATAATTCGATATTTTGCACCATCTTTATTTTACCAACTTCCTCGTGCACGCTGACGGTACCAGACAATAACCCCTGCTGACTTCACCATTAAAAACTCAACTGCACCATCTAGTGGACTGAAAATTATTATTCTAATACCAAAAAGTTAAATTCTCATGTGCAATTTATATAACAAAAGATCGATACTTGGCATCCGTGTATCGATACAGTATAGCTGTAGAATAGAGCCATACTATTCATTGGCCCACTTTCATGGCATGGACTCAATCATTCTCACCTGACTTCATTCATTCCCAATCATGGTCCAAACTCACCTGACTTCACTCACTACTAATCATGGCCTACTCTATAAGTACCACCCATTTCCTTTGTCTTGGCTGTCAGCAACATGAGGCAGCATGTGAGGGCTCTCTGTCCTCATGACTCAGATGCAAATCCTATGGTTGTGCATGAAAAAGTGAGTTTACTGCCTTCCTCATATATTATTACTTTAATGGTTATTTGGAAGTGGATGTGATTTAATGCTTGACCAGTGTATATTGGTAAATGCTAAACTGTCATCTTGCCTGTTTGCCTTGAGGCTACAGGAGTAATGTGTGTAAGTGCGCAGTGCACATGATTTGTTAATTGTAGCTTTTAGGAAATACAAGTATCCTTAACCTGATTTAGTGCAATGTCCTATGTAATTGTTCAATTGTCTGTTATATAGTACTCTATAATTTAAGCAGTGGTAGGCCTACCCCTCACCGCCTCGGGTGAGAGTACTTGTATGTATTTTTAGGTATTTAATTGTTAAATTACTTGATGTTATGTTTAACTGCCTTGTAATTTGGGTCTTTCTGTTTATCATTTATAGAAAACCTGAACGTGTGCAGAGTAAATAAATGGCTTAAACGGAAACCTGTTGCCCTTCATACATTCCTACCAATGTACCATGGCGACGCTAAACTCTTAGAACCAATCCAAACAATTCTACAATAGCCACGGAAAATATCACGATACTATGCTGTATCGGTCTTTTCCCCCTACCCACCCCCTACATACATTGCAGTTTTTCTTCACCTTCCATTAATCAAATGCTTGTAATTGCAAAACATATGGTCAAGATGAATGGATTAAAAATCTGAATTTCCCACACCATAAACTGAGACATGGAGTTTAGACTAATCCCTTCATGTTTTGAGATTACATTTTGGGTATCTCCAAATCTCACTCAGGTACAGAACTTTTGGCTTTGGATTATCAAGCAGCTCAACTGCCACAATGGAGGTCTGCTACCTGATATTCAGAAAGACAGGTCGAGCAAGTGTTACTATGTATTAATTTCGCCGAACAAATTGTGGTCCTCTTCTGTGAGAGTAGTTATGTCAGATCCACAGCTGTATGTAGTCTTAAAAACCCTCTGGGTGACTTGATGGTCATGGCTGGCCTAAATGGGTTTCACTCTTTCCAGTAGATGGATTGAACAGCAAGGAGATGATAAACAGGCTGAAATGATGGATGAGAGAGGGAGGAAGATCTTTCAATCGGTCATCCGCAGGAAACGGAACTGATGTAATGGTCGATACAGGCAGGCTTTTGTCACACTACGTGCTTTTGTCAGAGGGTGGTGTAGGAATGGGAAGGGTATGAATCTGTTTGTTGTAACTGAGGTGTGCGAATGTGTGTTTGAATGTGTTGTGCTGGAGTTAAGTGGGCAAACTGTCACCAGCTGCTGCCTGGAAATACCGGCTGACACTACACATCAGACAATATAAATGCTCACTTCAGCAGTTGGCTCAGTGGGAGCAGCTCTCCTAATCCAAAACATGTGCTACACAAGTGTTTGCTTGTTTGACCTCATTTTCGTTTTTCATTTAAATTCCCTTACAAGATCGCCTTCCAAAAGACTTGATTCAAGCTAAGGGGAAAAGACACTTAATAAAGTAACTTAAGACACTGGAATGTTTTTGTTTTTTTTACTTAACAGGCTTTTTAATGAGGGCAATTTTGATATGTCACAGTAGGGACAGCACAGGTGTACATAATGGACCTTTTTCACAGCAGACATTTTGACTTGTCATAGTAGGAAAAGCACAGCTGAAATGGATAACCTTAACAATGGCTCAATTCCTGGAGCCATTCCTGTCCCAGTAAGCTATTTCAGTGAGTCAGCATGCACAATACCAGGGTCTTTCCTAAATGGAATGCAGCCATCATTAATGGTTTTGAATACACCTGTGCTTTTCCTAATATGACATGTCAACATTTCTGCCGTGAAAAAGGTCTATAAAGTAAATGGCTGAATTCCATTTAGCTGCTTCAGTTTCAGGCTCCTGGTGTTGACAATTGAACAGAGCCATAGTTAATGTGACATGTGCTTTTCCTTCTATACGACCACGTGACGGCGCCATGACGGGACGGCGGAAGCACAGGCTAAACGGTAGTAGACGAGCGGAAAGTTTCATAGTTTCAATCAGTTTGAAATACATAACACTAAACTATTTATGGCTTCTTCTATTGAACAACAAGCTGTCGTGCCGTTATCAGCCGAGGTAGGGCATCCGATATACTGGTGCTGATCTGTACCACTATGTGGTAAATGGGGTATTCCCATATACTGGTGCTGATCACAACGCTTTTAAAAGTCTGGATGCTTACCAGTTCGTTGTAGCTGGCTGGGTTACAGGTACGCGATGCTACGCTAACGGCGGGAGGAGGTACCTCATAATGGCAAAGATAACACATCAATCTAGGTTTTATTTTATATTAACATCTATTCTTTAAGTGAAGATTTATATAACACGTAGCCCATGTTTTTAGAGGACATGATCAGTCGTGGCTACCCACATACCGTTGTTCACTGGGTGTGCCAATGCAACTATCTAATGGATGCCTGAACACATCCCAACTCTGGGAAGTGCAGTCATTATCTATCACACGTTCATCCATGCAGTAAATCACGGCGTGTATATGATCAGTAGTAACCACATAATTGTAACATCCAGCCATCTTATCTGTGATTTATATTCGCTGTAGTAGCCTGTTAAGATTTGACCGGTGAATATTACGACACGATAGGCAGCAGCTAGCGAGCAGTCCAAAGCTAGCTGCAGCTAGCGAGCAGTCCAAAGCTAGCTGCAGCTAGCTCGTCAGCTAGCCAGGGTAGGAGCTCCGCAGACCTGTAATTAACTCGTTTTTTTGGCCTTTTTGAAGCTATTTTCCATGTCGTGTGTTAAGTTAAATGATCAAGGGAACGGATTTCTTTTTTGGATGTGTAGCTAGGTCAGTGAATAACCAATGTTAGCTAGTTATGTGGGTCATCATTGGGTTGGTCCTGTTAGCAGGAACAGCTGGTAGCACCAGCAGCTAGCTGGTTGAGGATAATTTAATTTATCACTCATTTAAAACCGAAAGCCAATACACATGCTTGTGTTGGTGAGGATTACTCTGCAGATTGTGAGAACACAAACGAAAATGTACGAGTTTAGCTTGCCGTCCGTCTACAGCATAGCTCTTCCGCCGTTCATGGCGTTCATAATTTGCGCGAGTGGAGCTTGATGTCACGTGCAAAGGGTCTACAACAAGTCAACATGCCTAAAACACTTCTATTTACACATGTCCATTAAGGATCAAGTATAGTTATAATAATTACATAATAAAATAGAATTATGTAATATGATGTAAAGACTCCTAAGATTTTAGGTTGGTTGTAAATGATTTAGTCAGAACCCTTCAATAAGTACTCCAAGGTTTTCTATGGTGTGCAACAATTTTTCTAAAGGTATTATCTGTTGCATTTAAGAGGACATTAAATAACGTTAAGCACGAAAAGCCGCATTTATATCTGTAGTCATTTTTTTTTCTTTTAAAATCTATTGACATCAAGCTTTTAAAAATAGATTTTTTTTCAAATCCAAGGTTATGCTGAAAAACTAGTCTACACCCACCTCAAAGGGGAGGACAGCCTCAATGCACCATTAGTTTTGGGGAATCCTCCATCTCATTGGAGGATGACTTGCAGCTCCAGCCTCCTTGTTTTTAGTCCCCTGGAAATAGACATTGGTAGGTTGTTGGATTGGAAACAGTGAGTGAAAAAATATCAACTCAAAGGTCCACGTACTAGCTTTGTCAGAGCTTTCAACCGCAGTTATTTGTGCTGTGACCATTTGTGTCACCTGAGCCAACTTTTAGCCACTCGTGGTGTCCCAAATCCATATTACATAATATTCTAAGCAGATTTTAAGTGTGTAGTGTGTTCACACTGGAAGAAAAAGACACAAAATAAAGTATACTCAAAGCAATAGGTTTGATTTATGCACTGCACAAAGGAAACATAGGAGAAAGTAGGTGGTGGAGTTTCATGAAAACAAACATATATTGAATCTTAGGAAAAACATTTTCCAAAGTTGTAGTTTGACAAACTTTTTGCCATTTCCTCTTAGAATCAAATAAGGTATGTTGACATGTCAGTATACTAATTGCTAAAACTGACAATTAGTACTGTATATAGTACATACTGTATAGAATTAGTGTGTGATATAACAGTTATAGAGGTGAGATGCAGTATGTGGACCTTTTTGATTTGAGATTATTTTATCACACAAAAAACTATTATTCAGGAACTATTTAGGACTGCTGATGTTTAGATAAAATACTTTGTGAATATGGACGTGGATTTATAGGACAATGATCAGAAACGGCACCAGCCTCAATACAGTAAATGTAAAATCAAGTGATGTGTTGATTTAAGGCAAAAGCAATGAAATACAAAGATAGAAAACAATATTTAGCTTGCCATGAATAACATAATCATAAGGTAAACCTAGGTATCTCTGATGTGAATCATACCTGCTGGATCAGTACATATTCTGAAGTGCACAGCTCAGTTAATCCCACTGTAGCTCGGAAGCAGTGTGGGAGAAGTTTCCAATTCACCTCAGCAGCAGGAATCTAGAGCCAGAGTGCTGCTGGGAAGAAAGCCAGAGAACAAAATTGATTAGCAACATTATCACCTTTATTCCTACTGATTCTGTACACCCCTTACAAATACGCAGACATCCAAGGTTATTGCAGGGTTTTTTCAGTTCAATATTGGCTGCTGCACTCAAAGCAAACAATGAATTTTTCAAGGCCTTGGATTTCCCACATAAGAGTTTTGTTTTCTTTCCAAGCCAGGCAGTATTGCTTTGATTTATAAGAATCGGAAGGACTGTCTTGCCAACCTCAAAGCCTGGTTCCTCTCTGCTGCTCCAGCTAATAAACATATTTCAGTGAAAGAAAGCTCACTACAAAAGCAGGATAATTGATTGGCTCTCTGAGGCAATCAATTCTCCTAAAATATCTCATTTGGATGTGGCCTTTATTAAATATTTTTCCTTTGTTAACCTGCTGTTTTGATGTTTTCTACATAAAAAAATAAACGCACAAAAAAACATCAAATTACACTGGTACTATTTTTGTCTTTTGAAAAGTTATGAAATCGGCACAAAGAAGGCTCCTACTTACCAAAGAATAGTTTGGCAATGACAGTTTTGGCTAAGTTTAACAATTGCTGAGGTAAAAGGCAAGAAACAACGAAAAAAGTCCAGGCTAGTACTGCCTAGAGTTAAATGTGGTAAACACACAGGGTGTGCCACGTTGTAATGGTTGCGTCCAATACATAAGCAACATTTGCAGAAGTCTCTCCCTAATTCACCATTTAAAAAAAATAGTTTGCTTTCTCACGGAGAGTTCAATAAAGTCAAATAAACCAAAATGTCAAGCTATCGCTTTAATCTGTCTAACACTGAAAGCTGTTTTAACTTTAGTGAACCTGACAACAATGTACACCATGAGCCCCTTTATTTGGAAAATGCAGCCTATAACTTCTGTTGAGCTGCATGTATAATAATTAGGCAGGGAAAAACATAAAACAGTGTACTGTTGCAGTGCACTGGTGACGTTGTAAAACATATACTGTATGCCACTTTTGTAGAAAATCTTGTTTTTTTTTAATTGGATTTATTTCATAAAATATTATACTGCTGAGTTTATGACTTTTTCAGGCTCATGCTTGATCACAATTTGGATCCTGATCAAAGCGCGAGACTATTTTCCCTTCCAGAACTGCCCATTCAGCTCCATCATCTCATATCTAACGTGTTATTACTCAAGCTAATCTGCCTTGTATAAGCAGCTTCATTGTTTGCCTGCATGTCAGCCACATTGTGGGCAGCTGTGGCACCTGGGCCAGAAGACAGAGCGATGCAGGTGATTAATGCTCGCAGGACAGAGTAGATAATAAACAAAACCAGCCGCCCATTCACTGTTCAACGAAGCAACGGCTGCCTCCTGCCATCTGTTGTGGAAATACCTCTGCTGCTGCATGTTTGTTGGCATCAATGTGACAGGAGGATCTATAAGAGACGTAGAGCTAGTTTATGTTTGAAGATGTATGTACTTTACATGATACGGTTTGTTTACAGTATGTCAGTAACCCTGGGTGTGTAATGCACAGATGTGCTGCATCAAAGCTATGAGTCAGGCAGAACATAACGAATATTCATGAATGTTTTTGACACAATGTTCGAGACATTTACAAAGACCTCCAAAAACTATTTCAAGGTTTTTTTTTGTTTGCTTTAAATGTTCCATTTTCTACTCACTTATTATGTATGACACAAAAGGCTGCACAGATTTAAAAAGAGAGATTTACAGAACATAATGGTTGGACAGACAACGCCCCCTGGTGGTTAAATATAAAAATGCATAAGCTTGGAAAGAAGCATTACTGTAGGCCTCAGGAGGTCCTCAGAAAACTTAAAAATAAGAACCCTTTTCTTCCCTCACTACACAGCAGCACAAAGTTAGATATTTAGGATACTAAGGTCATGTCTTTTAAATCTTACTTTTTCTGGGAATTTAAGAGTTTTAACAACCTAGAGGGGAAGTTATTCTATAATTAAAAAGAAACACCAACGTTAAGTGAATATTTTATAGGCTGATTCCAATGACTATGTATTTATAGTCTATGGCTGATTCCAGTTATTTTTTATATAGGCTATTTTATTCTAGTTATAGGCAACAAATGAATAAATCAGTTATCAGTTCCCAGAATTGTATTGTGGATGCTTTGAATTAGCATTTACACACATGTACAAGATGAACATGAGCAGGGGCTAAACGGCTTTTCAAATCCAACATAAAAAATATTGGACAGTTTGAATAAAAGTAAAAAAAATGTTTTATTGTGGTAAATGCACATCTTAAATAATAGGTAGTTGCTGAGCGGACATGGTTATTGGAGTTGGAGAAAATGGCGTCCCAACTGGCGCATACTTGTGTGTATTGCTCTTGTGCAAAGACATCCATCTTTTTCCTTTCCATATTTCGTAAAGTGTTCTTTCTTTGCCATAGTTTAGGAATCATCAGAAATCATTACATTCATACTGTATATTCAAACATAAACAAACTGGTATCCCATAGGAACAATAGAATCAAAGATAGAATGGAATAGAATCAATTACCATTTGGATTGAAAACATAAGAATACATGTTGTTGTTGTCATAACGGCACACTATGAATACTGGGACCCAACTTTAGTTCTGATACAAATTCACTCAGACAGCAGTTTGTATCAGAGAGTCATTTGACTGTGACAATCCAAAGGTGCAGATTGCAACAGGAAAAAAAACACTGGCCCAGCAGAATACAAAGTTGGAAAACATGGAATTCCACTCCAGAGAGATTGAACTGCAAATTAATTTCTATCTCAGTTCACTTGAAGAACAAGTACGGTGTGAACTGAAGGACAGCGAGGCGAGGCTCACCCAATGTGAATCTGAGGGAAGAGTTCACCTGATAATCCGAGAGGACTTGCTGGCCAATGTCCTCGATCAGCTCCAACAACAGAGAGAGGGCAGCACTTTGAGCCATGACAAAAAGCTGATGCAGAGGGAGATGTGTGACTTGAAAGTTCAGCTGGCTGAACGTGTCCACTCCCCACGCAGGGAAACAGAGTATCTGAAATCCCAGCTGGGAAAAATCAGCAACAGGCTGCAAAAAGCCCAAAAAGATCTCGACCTGCAGTACTTCATTACTGAAGACCTGAAAGTCAAATTGGAGAAGATGAAGGGAGAGAAGGAGGCCCTTAAAATTAATGTGGAGACTCAGAAGATCGAGCTTCGTAAAGAGAGACAGATGGTCGTGGTAGGTAAGACCACCAACGTGATGTTGGAGAGCTATCTGGAGATTGAGAGGGCTCTAGCTCAGGAGCTGAAGAATAAATTGAGCAAGATGGAGGAAGCTCTCCGAAAACAGGCAGAGGAGGCAAAGGAGATACTGGAAAGATCCCAGGCTTCCCGTAGAGCCCAGCTGGATGAGGCTCTGGCTGAACGTGTCCACTCCCCACCCGGGGAAAGTATCTGAAATCCCAGCTGGGAAAATTCAGCAACAGGCTGCGAAAAGCCCAGAAAGATCTTGACCTGCAGTACTTCATTACTGAAGACCTGAAAGTGAAATTGGAGCAGGTGAAGGGAGTTGAGGAAGCCCTTAAAAAGAATGTGGAGACTCAGAAGATTGAGCTTTGTAAGGAAAGACAGACGCTCGCAGTAGCTAAGACCAACGTAGAGTTGGAGAGCTATCTGAAGATTGAGAGGGCTCAAGCTCAGGAGCTGAAGGATAAATTGAGCAAGATGGAGGAAGCTCTCCTAAAACAGGACAAGGAGACAAAGGAGATACTGGAAAGATCCCAGGCTTCCCATAGAGCCCAGCTGGAGATGCAGGACAAAAGCAACAAGAACCTCATGGCTGCTCTTGAGAAAAAATGTGAACATCAGCTAGAGAGTGAGCGTGTCCTATGGCAGCAGGAGAAAACCTCCCTGCTAGAGGAGAGCGAGAAATCAAGAGCCTCCTATGTGGATCAGAATGACGAGCAAAGCTTTGTGAGTGACTGCCTCCTGGCTGCTCTGAAGAAGACTGAGCAGCAGCTGGAGAGTAATCTCAACCAGTGGAAGGAGGACAAGGCATCCCTCCTTCAGGCCACAGAAAGCCTGAAGCTGACTCAGCAGGAAAAAGAGCAGGAGTGGGAGAGGACCGAGAGCACCATGAGGTCCCAGCTGGTAGATCTTCAGAGCCAGATAATGCAAAAGCCAAAGAAGAAGAAGTGGTACAAAAAGCTTCTGCCCAGCTGAGGAAAAGAAAATGCATTTGTACTTGTATAGTGTCTGTCTGTGTGGGTGGGTCTGTCTGTCTGTGTGTGTGTGTGGGTCTGTCTGTGTGTGTGTGTGTGTGTCTGTGCGTGCGCGCGCGCGTTTGCACGCAGGGTGTGTGATGCGTCAGTGCAGTAGTGTTGGAGTAGTAGTGCTTGTAGTTAGTGCATGCTGCTTCTGCTTGCCACTCTCTGCTTTCAGCTACTGCCACCGGATAGCCCTTTGTTCTCAGGGGCGAAAAGAGGAGCCGAGTGTGTGAGCCTCCTCAGCCGGTACATAGCCTCTCCACTGCCAAGATCTCGTACACGTCTCCCCGTGGCATACATGGTAACTGGTCCCTTGTGGTTCCAGGCTAAGTTGTACGGGATCTCAGAGCAGCAGTGGGCCCCAGAGACATGGCATGTAGGCCCATCGGTGAGTGGAAACCCTCTGATGCCTGTCATCCACTGTCCCAGTTATGGGTAAATAGCCCCAGCCATGGGTAAATAGTGAAGACCCCAACGGCGGCGCAGGCAGAAGATGGTGGTGTGAGAACCAACACAATGGTTGGGAAGGCATGTGAGAAAACTGAAACTAGTCCTCACAACTATATACCTATATACCTATATACTATATAACCACTGTACTGTGGTTTGTCTTGTTAACTTGCAGGTGTAGCAGAGGCGATAATGAGATGACTGTGATCACCTGGCCGGTCCTCCCAGACGATTTAACTCCGCCTGCCCCGAGACCAGGCGGCCACATTCTCCCGACTGCGCACCAACATGTTTTCTCTTTGTTAACTACTGACAACATGCACCTCACATTCTCCATTACATCCATACACCTTCATTCATCATCACTGATACTGACAATCACACCTCATCGTTCTCTTGTTTGCATCATTATTTAATAAATGTCACTTTATTATTGTTACGTTGCTGTGCACCTCCCTCTTTTGTTGTGGCCTGTGAGCCGGTCGTAACAAGTTGGGGGCTCGTTTGCCGTGAGTATAAAACCAGGACCTTGTTTGTGGTTTTCTTTAGTTAATCCTAGTTAGTTGCTGTTGAGGCAATTTGGTATAGTTGAGCTAGTCTATTGTTGTTTAAATGTTAAGTTGCACTACAGTCATGTGTAATATAGTTTGATGTATAAATCAAGGCACAAATGCTTATTTGCATCCTAAACCCCCCAAAATATAAGTTGGCTCAAATTATTGTATATGTTAAAGTGCCCATATTATGAAAAAAACACTTTTTCTGGGATTTGGGGTGTTATTTTCTGTCTCTGGTGCTTCCACATGCATACAAACTTGGAAAAAAAAACATACACGCTGTTTTGAGTGAGATACGGGTTTCTGAATGGAACCTGCAACCTGCTAGCATGCTAGCTTGTTCTGAATGGCAAAACACTGCTACAACACACAGTAGTTCACCATAATCTACATGTCCCTGTTCTGCAGGTATTCCATGCAAAGTTGGAAGTGCGCCCTCGTTTAAAAGAAGTCTCCCGGCTAATCCTGCCTTGTACTACTGAAGTTGTAGAAACAAACCGCTAGATGATGTGATCCTTACCTAGCTACTGTGTATGTGCGCCTCCCAACAAAGATGGGATAGAAGTGTGATGCCTCACTCTGTAGCTAAAACAGAGAGCTCAACACACAGGGTAAAATGAGGATCTGCAGCAGTGTGCAGTACAACAAAAATATGGTGTTTTTTGAAAATTAAACCATGTAAACCTATTCTGGTACAACTTCAAAATACAACTATGAACCTGAAAATGAGCATAATATGGCCACTTTAAATATAATATACTAAATATAGGTTTTTGTCTGGAGGTACGTTGGTCATCCAAAGAAAATAATTAAATTAACAACATGGGAGCATTTCTTTCAGGGACATTTTGCAGGTTTACTACGAGTCTCACGTAACTTTAGACTTTAAGACAAAGGTTTATTTAGTGTCACAGAGCCTTTCAAACACAGCTGCAATTCAAAGTTTTATTAAGAAGAAATGCTTTAGAATATACACTGGTTATTGTCAAATCAGCTACAAACTTGAATTATTTTGTAAATATCAATTATCAGTTTACTTTTTTGTTTGCAGTGATTGACACGCAGTTAGACACCCCCCCTGGCCCTGATTGGAGCATCTGAACAGGGAGCTGTGGATTTTTTGCAAATCACACTACAGGCTGTAGGTGGTGCCGGAGGAGCCAGATTTTTTTTTTTTAATTACCTGCTTCATGTAGTTCTACTCGAACATAGGGTCAGTTTCAGCAAATATGACAGAAAGTTAGTTTTATAAGTCTTACCTACTGCACCTTTAATGATATTCCTGAGCCACGCCTCTTCCTCTGACACAGAAAGCAGACGATCTACGATTATGGTTGGTAACATTCATTTGTATGTAAAAATGAATAAATCTTTATTTTCAATTATACAAATTATCAATTGCAATATATTGCGTCACCAAAAGCTACCGAGCTCATTTCCATATATCGTGCGATAAGTCCATGTATTGACTATCGCGACGGGCCTACTCGTGAGAGCAATATCTGGCTTTTTAGCTGCCGAATACTCAACTATGTTCACCCGCTAGTTGTAACTATTTCTCTCTGTCATTTGGTGCTGGTTAGGTGGCTTTATCAGAACGTTTTTCACTTAAAACAGCTGCCTGCTGTTGATGGAAATTGTGCTGAAGAGAGCAGTGAGAGTGAACCAAAACAGTCCAGTTGTAGGCTACGAAACATAAGAAATGACCTGGAAGTTGCTAAAAACGCTTCTTAGAACTGAACAACTTTTGTTTGTCACTACGAGCGACCCCTTTTTCATTATACCTAGTCATTTTTTCCATAGTTAATAACACAAAATATTGATCAGTGCAGCTTTAAGGATTTATTTTATTTGAGAAACACATTGGTGAGAGTGAATAACAGACATCTATAGCCTAAATCTATACATCTATCTAAACAGGAAGAGAGTGGTGCAATAAAATGGGCATAAACAAAAATAAGTTGTCTTTGAATCCTAAATCACAGTGCCCCATCAATGTACATTTTTATGAAAGTACCACTTACATGAGAAATGAAGGGTTTTAATCAACTCCATCTCATCCTTTCAGACACAAATTATCCACAAAAGTACATTTCATGTAACACATGAGCTCTGGAATTCAGACTAAAGTCAAATTAAAAAGAAAACCAAAAGAGAAATGTCTTATATCTATTTGTATATATATTACAGTATTTATTTGAACCAGACAATTAGAAGACATATTCTTTTACACAAAGTACAGCTGATAGTTAAATGCCTTAAATACATCATAGTATATTAGTTTTTTTCCATACTGTTTGATTTCACTAATACATCTGACAAGCGCTGTTGGAAACAGAACCTGTCACAGGGCTAAAAATAAGGCTAGAAATAATCTTTGGAGGCTTGGAGAGTCTCCATTTTTCGTTGTCCCTGTCTCTGTCATTTCACTGAGTGATATGACATGTTATGCTACTGTACTGCAATTTATATGGAAGGAGAATACAAACATACCATATGGTCCAGGGGTAACTGCAGGCCTCTTCCTCCCTGTCATCTTCATCTGCCTCCTCCTGATCACTCCCTGCCTCTGTCCCTCTCTCTGAATCTGCAGCCTCCTCTTCATCCCTCACAGTCAAGTCTTCCTTTCCCTTTTCGCTTTCACTTATTTCTCATCATCATCATCTGTGATCTTCTCCTGCTCTGATCCGCCTGTCTCTCCAGTTTACTGCCTTCTTCATTTCCATCCTTCTCTTCATCCTGTGCACTACTCAGAATTTTCTGGGCTAGCAATATCCCTACTTTTAGGCTTCAGCTAATATCTCCAGCTACTCTGGCCTGCAAAAGTCAAGATGTGAAAAGCTCAGTTATCCTTGTATTACATTACACTGTAGGGCCACGTAACTAATAAGTAGCCTAGCCTAACAAACATAACATCAAAAGACATTTTTTTTACATGCACACACCAGTTATGTTTAGACTAGCCTTCTTAATCCAGTTGTATTTGTTGTTTTCCCAGTTTGACAGTAAAGGATGTCACCTGGTTTAATTTGTGCAGCCTTATTGATATGTGAGAGGAAGTGGATTTTATAGTACTCCTTAACTAATCACATACAAATGATCGGTCTCAGCAAGCACTGTAGTGTGTTGTAACGTAACGCCACCGAAACGGCGACCCTCTGTAAACGTTATGAATTCAAACATGCCAGTTTGTAACATTTTGTATTATGCTGTTCTTGTCTTTACTAAAATCAAAACTAATCAAAGGGCAGAATGCTCTTACAAATCACGAGGGAGCGTTTTGACTTTTGGCTAACGTAATAGACACGCTGTTGTTGATGCTGATTCGCCTTTAGCATACATTACATTCATTACAAATTGAACTTTGCCTGGGGAAACTGACTTCACCTTCAGAGGCGCGGAGACAGCTCAAGGCCGTTTTACAGTCGCCGTAGCCGAGCTGGCGTGCGCCAATATAATGTCAAAATGACGCAGATCTCACTGGCCGCTCTGCACGTTTAATGCAGGGACGTAGCTAAGTATTTGAGGAGCAGGGGGCTTACATCCACAATTATTATTTATTATTAATTAATAGAAATTAATTGTTTGTTTCAATGTTTTAAGAAGCTTGTGGACATAGTGGCAGTTTGTTTTTACAAGCACAGTTTTTTTTAACACCAAAGTTAGGGAGGCAGCTGGGGGCTGTAGATCCGCCCATGGACTGAATATGACTTACATATAATGAAGCGGACAAAAAAGCGACTCCAAATGAGTGCAAATGTTGCTCCACGTCTTCTGGGTGTGTATGTATGCAACTGTTAGTTTCTGTCGCCCCCATGAGGAATTCTAAGTAATCATAACGACACTGTAGGCGAGTCCGCATGATACAAGCCTTTATGTGATCGAACTCTCGCCCCCATACCTCTTAGATGCAGTTGCTGGCAGTTTAGGAGAACACGGAGGATTAAAAAACATGGACTCTTCAGAAGAGGTAATTCTCTTCACTTGAGTTTCTGTGCGGGAATGTCACCGGACGACACAATCTTCTGAACATAGCGATACTGAGAAATGCAGACAGAGCTGTGTGGAGCTGATAGTCTTAATTAGCTTTGTAGCAACTCATTTGGCAATGGCTTGAATGTAACGGACGTTCATTAATATAAAAAAGTTACGCCCTAAAGCTTTAACGTTGCAAGTTACAACTCAACTTATTAACAAGCTAATATCATGTCTGTGTGTTTAACGCTACATTTACAACTTGTTTTCACTGCCCCTAGGTGGCCAAAGAATACATTGCATGCTTACATTTTTTAATTAATAAACTAAACTTTTTTAAATCCTTATGAGCACAATAATAAATGGAAAAAGGCCTACTGATTATAACTGCTTGAGTCATTTTAATAAAATGGGTTTCTAACATGATAACCTTTTAAGCATTTTCAAAATTCTAATGAAAGAAAAATTGTATAAGCAACAACAGCAGCCATGTTCTCACAGTGGTACATTTGGACTTGTCTGATACAGATTTAACTAACATTAATAACATTAATACTGGCTGTGTTCAGCTCAGCTGGACCGGTTCCAGGGCTCTGGTATTGTGCCCACTGTTAGAGATTTCTGAGACCCCTAAATGAAATGGAGCCATCGTTAATGTTATAAGTGCCACCTGTGCTTTTCCGGCTGTATAACAAGTCAGAACGCCTGTCATGAAGAAGCCATAGAAAGCTGTTAGTGGTAGTGGCTATGGAATGTTATGCTTTACTGTTCCACTGGCAGATTTCACAGACTTTTCCATCTTAAAAACAGCAGAAAAAAAACACACCAATAAAATAAATGAATGTGTCTTAAGACATTCCAAAGAAGTATCATGTTGTATTATTACTGCAACAACTTCTTGCACTGGGTAGCTGTTGTAATATTGATCCCAGCAGGCCTTTTTCCCAGCAGGCAGACTCGGCATAGCAGGGAAAACACAGGTGTTACTAATAACCCTTAACAATGGCTCCGCTTGTAGTTAGGCATTGTTAATTTAATTATTTGCACCTGTGCGTCTTCTACTGGGCCATGCCTTCAGTGGAAAGACTATAGATCATCGGTTTAAGAGCTAGCACACGCTTCTGCTGTTTCAAAGACGATCAGAACCAAACATTTTTAAAAATTCTTTATTTAAAAGGGAATCTTGAGCATTAATATCTCATTTCTCTAAGACCAATGTTTACTGTTATGTGCCATGAAATAAAAGCTGGCTTGGAAGCTGTCTCCACATATAATGCTGATCTTATGTATCACAAAAAAATGCAAAATATTTTTGTTTACATCATGCAGAGAATTTCCTACTTCAGACATCACAGGCATGGTCATGTTAACAATATGGTTTACATACCATTACATCACAGTGGCAGTATACATTTGTTGTGTCAGCTACAGCTATAAAGGCAGTTTATACTGCACAGTTACTCTCTCTTACATACCCACACATACTTAATACTTTTAAGATGCACATTTACACACTCACACATACACAAAAACATGTATAACAAGACAAAAAGATTAGATTTGGTCCCTAACAACCAGTTGATCAGAGGGCTGCCATCACTGGCACACAGGCAGTTCTTCATGAGAACCAGGATGTATTCAGTACCAAACTTTAAAAAAAAATGTTGCGGATCAGTTTCAGTGATGCTGAACAACAGTCAGTCGCATCAATGTGATGGATGCAAAGTCAGAAATCATTTTTCATGTTTCAGTTTCTGTATTTTGGAGTTCACTTTGTCACACCCACAACCACACATATCTACAAAAAAAGAATAAAAACGGAATTGCTGTTACAACTGTACGAGTCACACGTCTAAAATACAATTCGCCACGTTTCTTTTTAACGCACAACAAACAAATTATAGGGATTGTTCTCTGAACTTTGACTTGTTTTGCTTCTGTTCTTTGTCAACCTGTAAGTGGAGACATTTTTGCTGAACAATTTAATCCCATTACACATCTGGCTTTTTCCGTCAAATATTAAAATCATTAACTCCCCTCACTTTTGAAACCACAGGCAATTTTCATACAAACACATTCTCACACCATCTGGTGTCAGACATAAAAACACATTCATTTATGGTATATTACATATTTATAATGTGAGGGTAACTATTTTTTACCATACAAGGAAAACATCTTGCCATCAAAAAAAGATTAACAATTGCACATAATGATTGGCTAAAATATTTCAGTGACACAGGAAAACGTTAAAAATGGCATTGTTATTAAAAAATAGATCAACATTTAAACAAAATTGTACATATACTTTTCTTTATCCTTACAAAATGAGGATATCATTTTCTCCTTGGAATCAAAAAATGTACGAAAAGCTGCTGAGAATATAAAAGAAGGGGCAGATTTGTGTACAAAAAGATATGTTTTAAAACAGGCCTTTGCTTTTCTTCAGATTCTTTTGCTTCCAGTTTGGCAGAGCATTGAACTCAACTCGGCTCATCTCAAGAAGTGTCTGCAAAACATCAATGTAAGAGGAAAACAAATGTTACATGATGCCTAATACAATAACAAATAGGTGAAAAACGTGTGGTCCAAGTGTCCCAAGTGCTATGAAATCGGTGTTCATGTATATTTGCTATAACATGCATATGGTCAATACAAACGTGTATGACTGTCTGGTCAAACTATTTTCATTATTTTCAACATTTTATCTTTTTTTTTTTTATTTAATTTTTAATTAAATTGAATTTGTTTTTTTAATGACGCGTTTGGTTTGAATATCATTTTGAAAATGTCTTTTTGTCTTCTGTCATTTGGCTTATACTCAACAAAACTCTCACACACTGGAAATAATGAACTGCAAGGAAATAATTTGATCTAACAATACATTGAGCCTTACGATCCTATTTGAGAGCAGCCGAGTGCCCTACCTTGAAGTCCTGGTCAGACAGGTAATCCTCCAGGCGTAGAGGGTCCACTCCCTCTGGTAGTGGTTTGCTGGTCAGCTCCTCGATGGAGTACTGCTGCTTACTGAGCTGAGACAGCGCCTCCTTTACTAACATCACCTTGTTCTTGGAGCTTTCGGTCTGTGTACACATAATTTACAGTAGGTAAACAAATGCAAAACTGAACTATTCTAGTTTCCATTTCAGACACTTTATCTGAACAGATCTGGTTAAGTGAGATAATTTGGATTCTTTCTAGTGTCACCTACATGGAGCTCAGCAGTCTCCTGTCTTAAGCTGTGATACTGGGACAACACTACTAACCCAAACACCGAGTAGTAAAAACTGAGACATCACAATGAGAAAAAAATTAAGTATTCCAGCACCTTTGAAGTGATACTGGTGTCGTTCTCCCAGTATGGGAAGATGTTGGTGAAGGTGAGAGGTTCACAGCCTGCCAGGACCAGATATGCCAGAGGGGGGCGCCGAGGGTTCTTCTCTGTAAATCACACCACAGTGTAGAAGATGTATTCAGATTCAGATATCAACTGTATAGGGGGTAAGTAATGTGTGCTCAAAATACTGATGGCATAAAAAAGAAAAGAAATAGCAGTGTTTTTTGAAGACTACTTAGGTGAGTGTTTGGCTGCTAAAAATGTCCTAATCAATTACTGTAGACAGACTGACCTTTGCAGTACTGCAGCACAGTCTCCATGGCACACTTCCTCTCGTTGTTCCAGCGCATCTTTGCAGAGCCGGTACACTGTGTGTCTTCGGGCTGCCAGCCCTGCCACAGGTACACCTCCATACGGTTATCCAGCAGGAACAGGGCTGGAGAAGTAAGACAGCAGAGCACTTACATATCTAACAGAGAAGCCTGTGTAAAAGTATTTCAAATACCAGCACCTTATTGTTTAGTTCTCATCAGTACGAGGTCCAAACAGGGAACAATGTGTAACTTAATGTTTTTGTAATTTTTGTGTCGTGTTTCTTTCCTTTTTGGCATTTATTTCTATAGGACAGCTTAGACTGGAAAGGGGAGAGAGAGGGGGAACGACATAGCAGAGGGCCGCAGGTCGGAGTCTAACCCGTGGCCGCTGCGTCGAGGAGTAAACCTCTATATATGGGCGCCCACTCTACCATGTGAGCTACCCAGGCGCCCTTGTGTAGTGTTTCTTTGTGTGCACGCAGGTTGAGAAACCTGCCAAGACTCTCTTTTTACAAAATATCTCTGATTCAGTATAAGGGTAACTCAGCACAGAAACTGTATTTTTCATGATGTATCTCTAAAATGTGCAAATTCTTTAGATGAATGACTCACAAGGGTGCAAAGCTTCAAACTATGGGATTTTACACTACAGTCACTGACAACTAGCCTAACAAAGATAAGTATTTTTTATTAAATCAATAAATAGGTAAATAGGAGATACAGATACTTTTCTATTTGAGTATTGATCCAACTGGCAATGTAACCTTATTCTAGGATAAGATATCAGAAATAGTTGGACATTGATCTATACTCCAGTTTAGTTTTATAGAAAGCATCAGAACATTGCTACAGTTGTGTGTGGTACCTGGCTGTTGTGCGGAGTAGAGGTTCTCCTGCAGGAAGGGCATCGCCATGACTCCCTCCATCACCCTGGCTGGACACAGCTGCTCCTCCCCTTCGAAAATCCCGGAGCTGGCGCTCAGCCAGAACAGCCGGGGTGTGTAGTTGTACTTCCCTGGATCTGGAGACAACACACACACACACACACACACACACACACACACACACACACACACACACACATCTCTTTACATATCTGCTCACACACTGAATACAAGCAGTCAATAAAGAACAACAGAACTTTCTCTCCATTTTTTGCTGAAAATTTGGGAAGTGGTTTTGAGGATTGGGAATGTGAGGACGCACCTTGCAGCATACAGTCGTAGGCCTTCTTGTCCTGCGGGCCCAGAGCCTTAATGAACTCTGCAGGTTCAGATCCTTCCTCCACCTCCTCAACTGTCACGCTGCTGGTGCTGCTCAGACCTAACTCTGAGGGACACCTTGATGACACAAACACAGATAAACTGTTGGTCCACATATGTCCTTCCACTACACATCATCTATATATACCTATACCTATATATACCTATATTCCTTACCTCTGGGTTAATTTGTCCACAGCTCTTTTGGCCACCTGCCTGGCACCGGCATGTGCTTTACAGCCGTGCCACAAGTAGAGAATGCCGTTCTGAGCGCTAAGAAGCACCAGGCTAGCACGGGAGCGCAGACTGGCACGCTGGCAATCTACCTCCACCAGTGAGGCCTCCACCTCTGCCTCACCACGAACACAGAACAACCTCCAGCCATCTGGAGAGGTGACCCAGACATGGTGAGAAGCGTTAATGGCACAATAATTCTGCGTGTTTATTTGACATTGAAAATTAAAAAGTGTTCAACAAGTCCCTACTCTCCATTTGGTATTACACTGCATCACTGAAAAAAACAACAACAATGTTTTGTTTGTACCTGTGTTGTTTGCACTGTCTTCTCTGCTGCCCTTGTGGATGATCAAACCTCCCTGGAAGAGTTGAAGGAAGCACGGCGGCTCTTTTCCCTCACTCACCAACACCTGGACAGCCAATCACATACAAACATATATAGAAAGACACACTTTGATTAAATCCTACTTGAATTATGAGTTCTAATTGGGAACTTTACTATTGAAACGTGACATTTTATTGATTGTGTGTGGCCGTGATGAACTGATACCCACTTGTGACCCCCTGTGGCTGCCCAGCTCCACTGTCATTAGAGCCGAGGTTCCTTTCTCACTGACGCTGGAGTGACTGCCTTGCCAGAAAAAACAAGCAGTCCTCTCTCTTCCAGGAGCACCGGCGCTCAGCTCCCCGGGTTTCTGTCGCTTACCCACTGACAAAACAGGACAGAACAGAACCAGAGTAAACCTGGTGGACTTCTGCTAAAATGTAAGTCTTCTTTCAAACCTTGTTAACTACACTTAAATTTGCCTCTTTGCTCTAAGCACAGCTGCTGTTTATCAGTTGCACTTCATCACGACTAATAATTGAAGTCAGTGCCATTCATTTTCTCCCAGGTCTTACTACTTTGTCATCATATTCAAACCTTCCAATTCACACAGCCACTGTATTTCAGGCATTACCTCTGTGCCAAATGCATGACTCACCAAGTGTGGTGATAGAGTACTTCCAACGAATGATGTAGGCGTCGCCCTCGTGCAGTTGGCCCAGGCTCTCTTTGGGCAGTTCCTCCTCACCGTGCTCTTTGATGTGCCAGGCGTCTACAGCTATTGTAGCCAACTCCGCCTGTCTGCCATCATCTGCCCTCACCAGGCCGTGGCCCCGCTGGACGTTCACCCCCTCCAGAACGGTCTTCACCGGCTCCGGCTCGTTGTCCAGCAGGGCCTTGGCGTCGCATGGCTGCAGTTCCATGTCCAGTGGGGGGCGTTCAATAGCGTGGACTGGGCTCTGAGCAGAAAAAGAATGTTTTTGGTCAGTTTCAAATTTGTTACTTTAGTCAGGATATATTCATGAATTAAGCGGCTACAGAAGCAACGTTTCTTTTTAATTCCTTTAAAAACAGATTGTCAGATACCTACAGATCAACAGGCAACAAGAAAATAAAACAAGCAAATCAGATTCATGAAAGCTGTCAATGATTTACACTAACACAGAGTCACTGCTAAATCAAATGCAAACACCCTTAGTAAATACAGTAAATAAATGATTATTTTGATCGATTAATAGAAGATATATATATATATATATATTAGAGGTGTTAAAATGAATCAAATAATCGATGCATCGAATCATGGACATGGACGATGCTGCATCGATAATCGGCCAGGCCATAATCGATTATTTCTGTTTATAACTTAATGTAGGCCTAACAACCTTTCTGTTTACATATTCTGTTATGTTTTGCACATTCAGGAAGTGCCATTTGCTCAGTGCTGTAGTTTTATGTATCCAATTTATTTAGTATTAGAGCACTGCAGAATGTTTTGTTTTTGAAGCTTGAAAAGCTATGAATTAAATATCCTATATGGCTTTAATAGAAAAATGTGTTTGACGCATCGAGATATCAAATCGAAGACATGATAATCGTAATCGAATCGGGAGATCAGTGAAGATTCACACCTCTAATATATATATATATATATATATATATATATATCCCTAGGCTACCCTCCCAGTCTTTACCACATCAAAATTATATCACAGTCAAACAAGATAAACCATTTTAAACAATACAAAAATACCACTCCAATTTACTCCTCCTCCTACGTTATCTAGCTATTGAGATAAGGAGGAGCAAACAAAAACAAAAATCAAGCAGCATTGACATCAGCAAGTGATTTTCACTCTCCTTCCTCACCTCTGTACCTTTGAAAAATAAATCTTTTGTACCTTTTTTTTTTAAATTGCAACATATTAACACGTTGATTGATCAATTCGTTCAAACTATTCCACAAAAGCACCCAACAAATCAAAATGCACATATAGTCGAATCTCATCTACCTTGATTTCCTCAGCTTGAGCAGCTTCCTCCTTCTTCCTCTCGGCCCAGTCCAGGAACTTCTCTCTGAACAGGGACGTCTCATTGTGCTCTGACAGCCGGCCAAACAGGGTCCAGCTCGGACGACCTTCCCCCTGCCTGGAAATCACACACACAATCACACGAGGAAGTCATTTAAAAAAAACATTTCCTCTGTGCAGCTGTACTGGCCAGATTAAACCACTAGGGGTTACAATAACACAACCAATAATCTAACCCTTAACCCATCTTTTGCTCTCCATTCATGCCCACTTATATCACGTAAAACTGCATTTATTAAGTCCAAAATGTCTAAGATAAATACTAAAAAGTGAACCACGGTGTACAATTGTGTTAACTGCTACAAAAGGTGGTAGGATTAACATGTGATACTCACATAGGCACATCCGTATTCAGGCAGGAGGCATCTAAAGGGTTGACTCTGCAGTTGCTGTAGTCATAGCTGCCGCTGTAAAGCTGTTTGCCCAGTTTCACTGCAACTTTTCTGTCACCCAAGGGCACATCTTTCCCGTGCCATACGTACACTTCGCCGCCAAAATCAAACACTAAAACCTGGTGTGGGTTGTTGACAGCAGAGGGAAGGGGGAGAGAAGATGGATTGTGGTTTTTACAACATGCAAAACAAGAGAAACAATGTGTATTCAAATGTCTGTCTGGACTATTATGGGTGCTCTATGGACATTTTATACCATGCCTTTTCACACTTTCTATGTAGGTCCCAGACTTTTCCAGCGGCAAAATGAATCAAAATATTTTTCCACACTTGTCAGAACTTCCCAGACATATGAGGTCAGTACTCGAGTAGTGGTGTTACCTCTTTAGAGTCGAGCAAGGAGACACTCGGGATGGAGGCCCAGGCATCTTCATGAGGCACCAGTTTGTCTCCCTGGAGTCTGTACACTCCATTAGAGTCTACCACCCCACTCTCATACAGCTCATCCTCCTCTGGCTCCCCTGCCCCTACAACACACACACAGCACAAAAAGAGAGTAAGCATATGTGTAAGTCGCCAGGGGCCCCAGTGCTTAAACATAAAATCCTTTAAATGAGGTGTTCTTAAGGAAAAGAACAAATCTAAAAAGCATTATATTATATTTAAAAAATGTGTTATGAAACAGAGGCTGCAGTTGTCACTAACTTTCACTAAAAAAATACTTTACTTTTGTATGTACTGTATTAAACTCTGTTTGTGCTTGAGCTGATGATGTTAAAGAGAGACAGTGTCTCTGTCTGAGTATGAACCTCTGTATTGGGTTTGTCCTCCCAGCAGGCTCCAGAACTCTTTGGCCCATCTGCTGTCAGTGTTGATGCCCTCCTCCAACACTGTCACCTGGGAGGCCTTACACCCGAGGTCCCTCTTGGCCTGAACAAACGCTGCCATCTCCGACGCCTGGTCACAGAAAACATATTGCACGTCACGTCTGTATTCAAGTGGAGAGTTTATATCATGCTGTGTCAACGCCTGTCCAAACACTCAAATCAAAAAACCATTAAGGTTCACTACCTTAGCTTTCTCAATGACATTGGCAAACTCTCCGCTCCACATATAGCAGTGCTTTGGCGTTATGAGAAGGAAGCAGTCGCCACTGTTTAGAGAGTGCGCTGTGGGCTCCACCAGACGCACCTGGATGTGCCTCCGACCTACAGACGATGACAAAGCAGTTTATACTTCAGTAGGCTTAATCTGAAACATAAATCACTGGTATAGATCTGTAACAAATATAATTGGTTTGTGGTTTATTAACTTAACTTTCTTTAGACACAAAAAACACACATGGGAGTTTCCCTTCTAAGTGATATGTTTTTTGCTCCTCATTATAAAAAGGGATGGGTGATAGCCTACCATACATCATTACATTACATGTCATTCAGTTGATGCTTTTATCCAAAGCGACTTCCAATTGGTTGGGGAAACCAGAGCACCTAGAGAAAACCCCATGCAGACACGGGGATAACATGCAAACGTCACACAGAAAGGCCCGGGACTCGGGTTCGAACCCTGTACCTTATTGCTGCGAGGACACAGTGCTAACCATTGGGCCACTGTGCTGCCTCATCACGCCTCCATTCAACAAATATTAATAGAGAACAAACATACAGTTCATTTGCCTGCATTTCTGACCTTTGACGCGGATGAGCATGAGCTTGTTGAAAGGCAGCGTACTGTTGTTGGTCACAACATCGGTGGATTTCACACTCCGCAGGCTGATCTTGCGGAAGTTCTCCTTGCTGGCGAGGCCCGCCAATGCCACATCAGCCAGGTTTGTTTTGGAGTGTTTTGCCACTTTGATGGAGAGAAAAGAAGAGGACCAGTGATCATTAGAAATGAACACAGTTGAATTGACACACTGATCATTTCTATTCCTTGATCTAATCTGCCATCTCACTAATTATAACAAACAAAGACCATGGCAGGATTTATAACATAGATCATAAGAGATAGGACATGTTTTTGAATTTCTTCTTTCATGTGCGCTATACTAGACAGCCTACACATAGCTGTGGTGCTCACTTCCCCTTATTTCCCGTGTAACCTGTGAAAACTGAGGTCAGACGAGTAAAGAAAATCTATAAAGAGGAACCGAATATAGAAAATACACAAGCGGCAGACTAAACTTACAAAATACAGTATATGAATATCAGGCAGGTAACGCGTACAGCTGCTTGTACCTTCAGAACAGCTTCAGTGCTTGAGTTCAGCTAATCCAGCTTCGATGCAATGTGTTTACTGAAAATTAAACAACCTGAGCTGTGTTTTAGGTAGAGGAGAGGGGACAGGAGACAAAATACCTTGTTTGCAATGAACTGCATATATAAATGGCCAAAATATAAAAGAACTTTAATTTCCCGTCAGGTTACACTCTTTAGTAACCTACAGTATGTATGGTTATGTATGTTATTTATTTATTGCATGCACATACAAACGGCCACATGGAAATTTAAGACACCAAAATTGCAGTTGTAGTGGTGAAACATTTGTCAGACATTAAAAAAACAAAGGTTAATGTCTGACAAATGTTTCACCACTACAACTGCAATTTTGGTGTCTTAAGTTTCCATGTGGTCGCATGTATGTGCATGACACAATAAATAAATAACATACACTATCGGTCAAGTTTGGGGTCACTTAGAAATTTCCATTCCACTCCATTACAGACAGAATACCAGCTGAGATCAGTTGCATTGTTTTTTTTTTATCAGGGCAGCAGTTTTCAGATTACATTATGTGTTTACATAATTGCAAAAGGGTTGTCGACTGTTGTAGAAAGAAGTGGCTGATCTTTAATGCAATATCTACATTGCCCATTATCAGCAACCATTCATCCAATGTTCCAAAGGCACATTCTGTTTACTAATCTGATTTTGAAAGGCTAACTAAGAAAACATTGGAAAACCCTTTTGCAATTATGTAAGCACATAATGTAATCTGAAAACTGCTGCCCTGGTTAAAAAAACAATGCAACTGATCTCAGCTGGTATTCTGTCTGTAATGGAGTGGAATGGAAATTTCTAAGTGACCCCAAACTTTTGACCGGTAGTGTACATTTAAGTATCAAAATTGTAATCTCATTCTTTTGCTATTGTTTTTGCCTTTATGTTATTGTTACAGTTTTAGAGAACACTGCAGCCTTCAGAAACCACTAAAGGCCACTGGAACCTTGTAAGCTTATCAGGACATAAACATAACTTGGTAAAGTCATTACACAGCAAAGTTTGGTTGTGGACTAAACTTTTGGTGGTGCGTGGAAGCTGTTGGACCATATAAAGTGTGTTTTACAGTAACCGCAGCCCAGCTGGCGCGCGCATATGTGACGTCATGGGATCGCCGTGACTATTTATACCCGCGCTGGTGCTCGCAACAATAGTTGCAGTCTTCTCCTGAACAGCGGTGGCGCTAATGAGCAAAGGCTACCGACGTTACTCTTTCTACGGACTAGAAGAAGAAGAAAAAGGTAAACAATGGCAGAACTGGCAGCAGCATTGCCGTCATGCTTCGATTTGATTCAATGACCTACTTTGTCAGATCAAGCCTTTAATTCGCCATAAAAGAACTCATCTTCATCACCCAGTAAGTTTACAAGAGAGACTTGCAGTCACTCTGAGAGTCCTGACATCCGGTTGTCCGCAAACTCGTTCAGGCTTCCTGTTTCCTTGTTTCCGTTTTGTCGCACGCCGCTGAAAAAAAAAAAAAAAGAGGCGTGCTCGCGCGCCATAAATCCAGGAGCGCCAGCAGGATATTACGTCATTTTGACGTCACGATGGCGCGCGCCACCTTGGATGCGGCTAGTATACCGTACGTATCAGACTCTACAGCCTAGCTAGGGTTAGAACCATAATAGCATAGAAATAGTTTGTGCAGTCTTACTCCTCTCCACTTGGATCCTCTTGGTCTCCAGTGAGGCTACATTAAGCCTCTGCTCGGTGTAGACCTGGCGGATGTCGTTGCGGGCAGCCAGAGCCCGCAGAGGGTTCCTGGAGCCCTGGTTCCTTCTCGTTGGTCGCACTGCTCGCTTGTGTTCTGCTACGGCTGAGGTGAGCCTGAAGACATGCATACACAAAACAGTGGTCATTTTTAACTCAAGCAACCAAGGACCTGAGAATGACATTTGAGAGAAATAGGGAATCATAAGTCGTTGATTGTCATTCATTGTTGTTATGACTATTATTATCAACTAACTTTGGTGTATCGGCCTGGATCTGGCTGAGGTCCTCCTCTGTCATAACCACACTGGAGTCCAGGGATGTGGACGGTGAGACAGATTTGTAGAAGTTGCCGAACGTCTCGTCATCATCCAGGGTCATCACTTCTTTCTCTGTCTCTGCCGTCACCTCGACAGTGGATGTCTTGCTTTTACTCACGCCTGACCCACGCATCATGGCAGGAAACAGGAAGAATGGAACAGGAAGTGTTACACAGAACTTTTCTCTCCCTAATTATGAATATGGCGAACAGGACAAGGACAGAGTCATGGTAAGGTGATTCAGATATGTTCAAAATGGGTTGGATATCCTGTCCTGTGAGCTCGCAGCATCATGTGTGTGTGTGTGTATGTCAATGTTCAATATAGACTGTAGCTATGTGGCAGTAAATAAGTTTGAAATTAAACAAATCTGGAAAAACACATTCATTCACACACACACACACACACACACACACACACACACACACACACACACACACACACACACACACACACACACACACACACACACACACACACACACACACACAATAGATCCTTAATAACTCAATGTGTATTCAAATATCATCTCATGCGGAATACAACGACAACAGGGGGATTGTACCTTTATTGTGGAGCTTGTCGAGGAAAGACTCTAGCTTGTCGAGCCTTTTATCTCCTTCCACCTTGACATCAGTTCTACTGGAGATTTCTGTCCAGCAAAAACAAACAGAGGCCTGATTAATCGTGGCTTAGTACCCACAAAAAAATGTGGCATTAATATTGTTTTAAAAAGGTATCAAATGCTATTCAAAAAAATACTAAAATGATTTAAATATAAAGATAAATCTGGGTTATCTGGACTTAGTAGCACCTTGTGACACACAAGAGTCCTGTTCAAGTATCAATATTTAAATAATGACAACATCTGCTGTATTAACAGACTGACGGGTTCATCACTTTATTGATTAACTACCTTGTTGCGGCTTCACAGGCGTGGCATTGGATCTCTTGAGGGAACTGAGAGGTGACTCTTCCTTTCCGGTATCTGTCACAAGACCTGGAGGAAGAAGAACAGGGGGAAAATGCAACTACCAGTCAATTTCATCACCAGTTAATCTGTCAATTATTTTCTAGATTCATTGTTTCGTCTAAAAACAAGAAGCATATTCAAATGTCTTGTTTTATCTGACCAACAGTCAAAACTGCAAAGATATTCAGTTCACTTTCAAGTATGAGAAAGACAAGCAGCACATTCTTAAATTAGAGCAGGGTTCTTCAACGTTTTTAAAACCAAGGACCCCTTAACTGAAAGAGAGACAGAGCAGGGACTAATATCAGCGTTTCCTTTAGGATTTTCTTTAGCAGTGGGGGCAGGTTGAGCGGCGAGCGCCGTGCTTGAGCTATGTTACTGGTTGCTGGTTGCGCGGCGTTTGTCGTTCGGCTGGTCGTGTCTGTGCACTTACAACCACAGGTGCGACTGCGTTGTGCGTCTGCTCTGTTTCTGGTGCCGTGGCGGCGGAGGTTTTGCTGTGGCGGGTCGTCACTGCAGGGTCAGCATAGAGGAAACACTGAATAGTATGGGTGCATGATTCAGAAAATGTCATGATTCGATTCGATATTGATTTTTAGGCCCCAGATTCGATTCAAAATCGATTTTTTTTATCGATTTCAAAAATGATTCTCGATTAAAACGATTCACAGTATGTAAATGTAGTTACTTTTCCCATGTGATTGCAGTAGACACACAATTTAAAATAAATAAAACAAAATATGAATCGATTTTTTGAATTCTATGGATCGATTTTGAATCAGTAGAGCTTGAATAGCGATACGAATGTGAATCGATTGTTTTGCACACCCCTACTGAATATTGTAAAAAATTAAATTGCATATTAAACTGGGTCTACAATAAAGTGTAGGGCGGCCTAATGCCTTTATACATACCTTTTTAGTGCATAGAATACGTTTATCAGTGTTTTTTGCCCCCAACGGCTCCTTCCAGGCAGCGCTGCCTGGAAGGCACTAGGATTAGACCCTGGTTAGGGTTAGGGTTAAGGTTAACGTTAGGTGCCTTGAATGGAAGGAGCAGTTGGGGGCAAAAAAACACCATCGAGCATAGAATACTAAGCTATTAAAATAATAATTTCTTTTTATAAATAATCTTTTAATGTTAAACATACATGTGGCACAGTGAATCCTTAGGAAATACTGTATCTGTGGATGACTATCTTAGTTACTACTTCACCCATAGGTCAGAAAGCATATTATCAATGGGGATTTATATTTACTAATAATATGTTGCATTCACGTTAAGACATTACATTTTTTTTTAAACTTTCAAATATTAACAACAATTTAGAAGCCCCCCTGCAGTGACTCTGAGGACCCCCTAGGGGTCCCGGACCCCCTGTTGAAGATCTCTGCATTAGAGAAACTAAAAATCAATTAAAAGAAATGTTGCCAGAAAAAAGTATCAGATTTGGTGCGGATTCATTTTCTGTTAATAGCCTTATCGATTAATTGACTGGTCATTGCAGCTCTAAAGGGAATCATTTTTAGGTATGTTATCATGGATCCCACTGTATAGCCCAACAACCCTGAAGATATCCCTTACTATCTAATGGGCTTTAAGTAAACCACTGTAGGTTGAGCAGCTCTTTATGGAGGCTCAAATGTGATTCAGCAAAATTGTTATATACTGTTATAAAGGTGGCAATTATTGTTTGTCCATTTTCACAAAATCCTATTGGTTAGTTAGTTGTTGGTTTTCCTTTTCTTTTTTTAAACCTTTCATTTGCATTTTCTTAAGATAAAAAAGACCAGTGTAAAGCAAAGTCTACGACCTGAAAGACACTACGTCATGTAGCAGCACAGAGAGTTTTCAAGACTGACTTGTCCTCTCGCAGCAGAACAATAAGCATACTCAACTCGTGTCAAGCCACACGGAGTTAATAACACACTGCAGTTTCACCTCTCTTGGCCATGCGTCCAGCCACAGTGAACTGGACTGAGTCGTTGGCTGCTCCTTTGCCTTTGTTCTTCCACTGCTCCTCCTTGTCTTTAAGGATCTTCATCCTGTCTGCCAGCGACATCTTGGGCCCCAAATCTACATTGGATTTCTGTTGGAACATTTATTCAAATACAACTTAGACTTTTTTTTTTTTTTTTTTTAAGGAATGTAGGTTATGCACTCTACTGTCCATTTATTTAACAGAGGAACAGACAGTTATGAGGACACAGTTACGTAATCATGAGTGAGCAACAAGGTTGCATGAGGTTAGGAGAGACTACTGGTCATGGTGAAGGCAACCAGAAATAAATTCAGATCTCACTACTTTCCAATTATTTCTAGGAGAGCTTTGCTTCTCCCAAAAAAAAACAAAAAAAAAACTACCTCCAGAAGGTTTTACTGTGTTATTCAAACTTCATTTTTACAACCAAAAAACATGAAGAATGAGTCCTGACAATAAAACACCAACACTGGACTGAGGCCATCCATCACCCACTATTCATTATTGCTTTCATTTCATGATTTACTCCTGCTGCCATTTTTGCACCTGAACTCCACCATTAAAAATGAATTAGCAGAGGTTTACTGCCCCCACTGGACCCACTGGACCCCTGAGCTGTTTTAAAGTAATTAATGATATTCCACTCCTCAATATGTGAAGCGTTTTATGGCCCTGCCTGGGTTTTTACTGGCTGCCACCCCTTATTTCTTTGCTAATAATGAGCAATTCACTGCGTGTAATGTACCAGAATAGTTGACTTCCTTTCTACATTGAGTTGCACACAGCTTAGTCTCAAAAGGCAGACCTATCTCCACACTATGACTGCACAGGAGAAACACACGCAGGAAATAAGTTCCAAGCAGATAAACAGCATTAAGCAAAGTTATTGTAAAAATAAAACAGGAAAACAGGATATCCAAAACTCTACCTGGTTGGTGCTCGCATGTATTTATACTGTATATTCTTGGATGTACTTATGCTTGTATGGTTTCATATTCACAGAGGAATTTTCTTTGTGGATAAACGATGATCTGTGTGATCTGCTGCCTGTCATACTGTGATTCACAGCACCATATGTACTGTAAGCTCTGAAGAGTCAACTAAGCATTCACAGATGTCAGCAGCTATAAAGCGAAAAAGATGTTTGGTTATAGCGGTGAACTGCAGCCACACTGATGTCACTGTGGTATTAGAAGGAGGATATAGTGCAAAATCAGCAGTCCATATTCAAAGTTTTTGACAATAAACTAATGTCAATATAATAGCAAAAGCTGAATGATATGAGAATAATGTCTAATTGTGATTTATTGTCTTTATTTTTTATAAATGAACCTTTAGGCCTGTGTTGGGTGTCTACATGATATTTAACACGATAAGTTTGTACCAATCATAATCAATTGTATTTCTACATGAAAAGAAAAAAGAGAGTAAGCCATCTTTGACTGATTGTAAATAGTACACACACTGGAATGCAGACAACAGCTAGGAATCTTCACTTTGTGGTTTTGCCAACTCACACTTTAGCATTAATTAGCTACAGCTGACCACACTTTAGAGTTAGAGAAGTCAATGGCTGTCACTGACACAGCTTGTTTAAATTGTGCTTTCGCATCGCAGTTTCAAGATGACTTGTGTATCCCCACAATAGCAGGAAATACACAAAAATATGTAATTCATTTTTTATGCAATGGCAGACTTCAATATCGTTCTGGTAGTAGCTCATGACAGTTCTAAACTTGTTGAAATTTGAATCTCAAATTATCAATTTTATGACTAGAGCACTGTGACATACTGGCAACCTGTCTTACACCCTGGACAGGTTGCCAGTATGTCACAGTGCTCTATTCATGAAATCGCTAACTTGAGTCCTCTTATTATTGATTACAAAAACTCTGAACACATTACACAAACCACAAATATGCTATATATATTCTATAGGCTAATAGGTTATTTGGATACCTGACTGATGTAATGCTTACAGCTACCATCCAATATCTTTTACTACTAAACTGTTGATAAAAATAAGTGCGTGGTTTCTGTCTCCCCCATGAGAAATTCAAAGTAATGACAACAAAACTGCCAGCGCGTCCACATGATACAAGCCTTCCGTGATCGCGCACCGCCACCACCCCTCCTCCACGCAGTTGCTAGTAGCCGAGGAGGACACGGAGGATTAAAAAACCATGATGGGGCGCCTGGGTAGCTCATATATAGAGGTTTACTCCTCGACGCATATCGTCCCTGAGCAAAACTCTCCAGCTCTGCTTAACCAATCATGGTTGATACTATGGCAACGAAGCAGCTGGAAATTGCAGTGCCATGTAATATAAATCTAGTCAAATTTAAATAACAAGCCTGAGGAGTGACAGGCTGTGGTGTGATATTTGTCCTGAATATGCTACAATATCTAAACAGCCATGTAGTAACAAAATGAAAAAGCACCAGTTTCCACTCAAACACCCTCTCTCTGTCTGTCTCTCACTCACTCACTGCACACACAGTTTGTTTGTACTTTAATGTCAAACATGTGGCATGGAGTGGTCAAATATTAGCCTGACATGTGACAAAAGTTCAAAGAAATTCTATATATGAAAAAAGGGTAACTGGGTAAATCCTGTTTCTTGTACCTTTAAACTTTAAATACTCCTAATTGTTGGACACTACATCACATTACCGTCTCTCATTAGAATAATGCGTGTCCATGCATGCAAACTACAATATCTGTCATCTTACACAGTCCTGAAGCCTACTCACACACTCACAGACTGACACAGCCCCTCCAGCTAGCAGCCCATCTCTGGAGTCAATCAGAGAGGGGAAATACCTTGGTCTGACAGGACCCCAGAGAGAAGGGGAGGAGAGGAAAGGGCCTGGGCTTCAAACCCCCACAGGAAACAATTTTTTCTCAGACCTGCCTTACTGTACGGTGCAGGCAGGCAACACCTCAGCCAAACCACTGACACAGATATGGACCAGCTGAGGGCCAGCAAACCACATTCATGTACCAACAGCAAGTGTGTTGACAGCTCTGATTTCTCAGTGGTAATCCTCAGAGAGTGTGTGAGAAGTTGTCCAGAACACAGGTAGAGAAATAAGGGCCAAAAAATGTCCGGGATTAAGTCCATGCAATGAGGTACACACACTACATACTGTATGTATGTACACACACTCACCTGACGGGACTGGGAAAGGTTGACCGGCAGGTATCAAAGTCAAAGTAAGGGGTAGAGTCCGCAGGTGAGGACAGAGGAAACTGGAAAGAAGGGTTAAGGGAGGAATAGTACAAGAGGGGAAGAGGAAAGGGAAATGATCAGATGAGTATGGAGGAGAAAGAGCAAAGCAGGGCAACATGTATGACTAAAGAAGAGACATGGGTCATTTAAAGCCTGGCATAAAGATTTGGAGAATGGGAAAGCAAGGAAAAGGGAAGTAGGCCGTTTATAACAGTGCATGCAGAGAGGGCAAACACCATTAGCAATGCAGCGAGAGTATGAAACTAGCCACACAGTTTAGTTATAATCAAGTGAAAATGTCTCACCCTGTTGGTGGATTTAACACAAAAAAATCTGATTCCTTTCAAGTAATAATTTGTGTTTTTAAATTGCCTATTTAAAGAGCCTTTTTCAACACACTCATGATGTATTAGAGGTAATCCACTCATCTTTAGAGGATTATATATATAATACATTTTCTGGTAATCAACACACCAGGGACAATATTTCCAGCAAATCATTAGTCTTAATGGACTGCATCAGAGTTCTTCAATGAGTCATCATTGGAATATAAATGTAAAGTCCAAAACATTCTTTTAATGTCTGTGTCAACAGTACACTTTATAATTTGTAATTTAATGTACTGTCAAAACTAAATTTAGCAAAGCAGCAGGTTTTTTATTTTGGTTCAATTTATCATTAACTAATGACATGCTGCAAATAGTCAACGTAACTTATGGTTAACAATCATTATTCAAAACAACACAGACCCTCTTTAAATTTAATTTACAAGAAGACCTCACTTTACAACACAGCCGTGGTGTAAAAAAAAAAAAAAACAGCTTTGCAGGCTAAACAGGAAACATCTGGAGCTGGTTGAAGATGACCACGGTGTATACCATGCATGTTACAGTCCCTGGTCTCCCACATATCAACCAAAGAGCAACAACATCTGCTCCGGATTGGCAGCGTATGAGATAAAATGACATGCCTAAACATGAAAACCAACGGCTTTTCCTCAAGAGAGACACGGAAAAGTAACAAGAATACATATGCAAGCAAATGGCCCATAACTAATGACCACATGGCATCAATGCCATTAATTTACCTAAACCATGTATTATCTACATCTCTGATGTGAGTTAGTTTCCCAGAGCTCTATGGTAGCAGCCACAGAGCACAGCAGGTTTCAGACCAATTCACATGCAAAAACCTCAGATGGAATTTTGGACACCAGTTTGGCCCTCTTCCATTCGTGTCGAGGTTCGAGTGTTGAGGATGCAGTTTGTGTGCCATTAATTGTTATGGATTTTGCGTTGACTTATCATAATGAAGACAGACCACACAAACATAAAATGACATCAGTTTTCAGTATTTTATTGAGTGGGGATTTGTTCAAATTGTTGGCTGTCTGTACTTACTTATTAAGTGGCTTTTTC
This sequence comes from Sander vitreus, assembly GCF_031162955.1. NCBI lineage: Eukaryota > Metazoa > Chordata > Actinopteri > Perciformes > Percidae > Sander > Sander vitreus. The sequence goes on along the minus strand of NC_135875.1, from coordinate 13,346,234 downwards.
CAGACTAAGAGTGGATTTATTCTAAGGTTAGCTCATCCTTGGATGAGCCAAAAACCAGAAATCCCCCAAGAGGATCATTGATCTGGACAGACGTCAAGCCAAGAAATGCCCTGTTCAAATAAACATGACATCACTTCAATCTTAGTGTCCAATCTACTGTTTTTGGGGATAGCCATGTGGCACTCATATGGGTTTTCCACTGCTGTAGTACAATTCGTTACTTGCACTGTCCATGGAATGGTTATAATAGAGTGTAGTGTTGTTTTCCCACTTGAAAACTCAGCAAGGGTGGTCTTGTTTGTGTAGGAAAACAGCATGTAGAAACCTGCATGCTCTTCTATCACCACCTTCTATATACACCACCAAATATGTCAGTTATCTTAACATGTGTTAAACATTAAACCCTCTATGCTGACCTGTGTAAAACTGTTTACTCTGGATGTTTATATTTTGTAAGACATGGAAGTCTATAAAGAACTCAAAAGCTTGCTTATGGATGGAATTCTTTTTCAACTTTAAGGACAAGAGAAGAGTGGAGAGTGCAAAAACAAACAAAAGGAAGCAGGCATTTGCTTGGAAAGTTTGCAGGTGTTTGGTCATGGTATAGGCTTTTATTTTTACAAGGGGAAGGGGCGTGTTTTTCTTTCTTTTTGGGAGGCCAGCTAAGCCCTGGATCTCTGGGCTTTGGCATCACCACTCCCAAATCTGCTGCACCCCCAAGCCCTCCTAACCCTTCACACCCTTTTGGCAGCAACTCAGTGAAATAACCTGATTCAGCAGAGGAAGAAATGTGTCCGCAGCCAAATCTCCTCTTTCCCTGCACACAAAGCTGAGGGGAAGCCTCAACATGTGGCAGCATTTGCACGTTGTTGCAAGTTTCCCCACCCCAAAAAACTACTGCACTCCAACTCCAGTCTTAAACCTGTTATTCATACTAACCAACCAACTCACTAACTGACTACTAAACCCCACAACACAAAGAAAGAGTTTTTTAAGAACCTACCTTTTTCATCCAGGCATTTTCAGCATCTTGGAGCTGACCGAAGCGATCCGCCAGTGATGTCTGGATCAGACTGGATGGTATGGGCTTCTTCAGTCTATCCTTCTGCTCACCTTCACTAGTGAACTCTGCCAGTCTGAAAAAGGCAAGAAGACATATTATATTAGTTCTTTCCCCATGACAATATACTGTCTAACATACCTTTGCTATGCATCTTGGAAAGCCTTAACTTGAGTATTAAAGATATTTAAAAGCTTCTCTTCTTGCAAATTACTTGGTCCCAGGTTTATAGTATATATATGTCGCAACTACTGTATATTTAAGGTTTCGTGACATTTTCGAAATTACTGTGTTTTTGGATGCTTTAGTTATACGCCTTAAATGAATTCAAAGTCCATTTAATATGTTTTAATTCCCTTTTCTTTGCATAGTCAAAACTATGCACATTCAGGCCTTATACTTTATAATAATGCATGCTGTTTGTGTACATCCAAAGACCTCTGTTTGAGTGAGGAGCCCTGGCTTCCATCCAAACTGCTGTCCAGTTCCTCAACATCCTCCGACACTGTGGACGCCTTCTCCAGGCTCTCGTCAGGCGAGGGACTCCGCCTCTCCTCAAAGCTCGTTCTACTACTGCTGCTGCTGCTGCTTCCCTCCCTCTGTTGTCCGTCCATGCTGAAGCTCCCTCCATCTGTGATATCATCAGTTAATGACTCATCCTCTCGGTCATTTTCCCCACTGACCTCTTCCTCTATCTCCTCCTCCTCCTCCTCTTCTTCTTTCTCCTCCTCCTCCATCTCCTCTTCGCTCTCAGGGTGGCTGAGGGTGACACTGCTTTGTCGGGCTGGCGCGCAGTCCGGCGTCGAGCCCTCGCTGTGGTCCGACTCCACGCTGGTGGAGCGGCTTTTCTTTAGGATTCCCTTGATGCCCCGAGGCCCAGAGTCCTGGCGCTGCAGCGAGGCACGCTGACAGGGAGGAGAGGGAGGGGGAGAGGCGTCTCTGTTCTTGCCGAGGGGGAGAGCTCTGTCAGAGAAGAGACTGGAAGGCTGAGAAGGAGAAAAACAGAAAGCTTTTTAAACTACCAGCCGTAATATCTAGAATATCTGGAAAAGACGATTAAAGTTGCATACACGCCTTTAATCAGACCAACATTTTCCAATTTCAGCTCCTTTGCAGTTTCCACACATACAGTGAAATTCCTTTTTTTCCCTCTCTTTTTGACAAACACATACTCCGGTTTCAACTATTACTATTTCTGCTTTCATTGACCTACTGCTGTTATCAAGAAAGTCTGGGTTAATAGGTGGAGGTCAAGAATGTTGAAGTGGTTTAATCGACATAAGTAAGAAGAAAAATAGAAGACTTAGAGCTGGAGAAAAAGAAGACAATGGTAGTTAGAAAGAGGAATAAAGTAAAAATCCAACAGCCCAAGAGTTAATGTCTGAAACAGAGAGAAACAGTGTGTCAAGAAAGTCCGTGAAGACTGTCCTTGTCAATGAGTCTGGGAGACTTGTATGGGATGTCACTTATGTTTGTTGTTTTTCTAAGAAGAAGAAAAAACACATGCTGTGCGAAGTAAAGTTGTAATTGTGAGAAACAAGCGTTTTGTAGTCTGAGCTACCATAAAATAAAATATTACCAATTTTAAGAACGTGATCATGCATTTAAAAAGCATTTTAAAGAGTAATACTTGTTTCAAAATGCAAGAGAGACACACAGAGCAAACACGAACATGAAATGCAGAGATGGCAAAAGTACTCACTTTCCGTACTCAAGTAAAAGTACAGATACTTGTGTTAAAAAATACTCTGGTAAAAGCAGAAGTACTGATTTAACTTAGGTAGTTAGTAAAAGTAACAAAGTACAGGCTTGGAAATTTACTTAAAGTATAAAAGTAAAAGTAGCCTTGCGAATGACAACCATTTTTTATGCAAAGCTACCTGGACCACACAAATGTTACTAGAGTGCAAGCTGAGAAACTTCAGTGGACATGGAAAATATTATATTATGTTATGATATTAATATTATATGCCTTTGCATACATTTTAAATGGATAGCTGCCTAAAACATCACATATATGATCATTGTGACAGAGACTGGACTCCAGGTTAATAAGATTCTGACTGAGTAGCAAGATATGAATTAAATTGTGAGTCTGTGAGAATTGCACAGATCCAGTTTCTCTTTTTTAATCTTCCCCTTAACATTTAAAGGAATCTACATGTGTGTGTGCTCAAATATGGCTTCTGGAAAGAAAATAAAGAATAAAGAAAATATGAATTACAAAACAGACATTAATTAAGAAGTTCCCCATACTTTTTATGCAATGATTTGCTGCGAATGAATGCTGCCGAATCTGTCAAGTAGTCTTGTAGTGGTGCGCCAAGTGCAACGTATATTCCCGTCCAATTGGATTGAATACGGTATTGATGACGTGGAAAATAATAACAGAGTAATAACTTAAAATTATTTTATTAAACTAAAGTAACGAGCCAATTTTGTAAAATGTAAGGAGTAGAAAGTACCGATATTCGTGTTAAAAATGTAAGGAGTAAAAGTAAAAAGTCGGCACAAAAATAAATAGTAAAGTAAAAACATCTGAAAAATCTAATGGAGTACAGTAAGTAAGTATTTGTACTTTGTTACTTCCCATCTCTGATGAAATGATACATCTAAACACCCCCTTTTGTGTGTGTAATCTGCTGTTGCTTAGTCGAAACAACAGCAGCTGGAGCAACAGCAGACATCTTGCTGACAGGTCAAAGGTTATGACGGAGTGCTGATTTGCTGATTTAGGAGGAGTTGAAGGAAGAAGCAGACCGAGAGGCCAGGTCAGGTAAAAGTGCAACGCTAACCAGGTGGTCTTCTTAAATGAAAAACACCGGAGCGTAAAACTTGTGGGGGCATTTGTGTGTGGTATACAGTACGTATACACACATTCATAACCGTATAACGATCAGTTTAAGATCTGGGTGACGTGTTCACATTTTATCCAGTTAAAGAGAGAGAGAGCGTGTGTGTGTGTGTGTGTGTTTGCAACTGTACATAAGTGACATGAATTACAATCTACATGTCAACTTCAAAAACTAAAAAACTAAACTAAACCAGACCCAGAGGTAAAGAGAGCCAAAGTTAAGGTGAGTAAGAGTTTTGGAATTGGTTTGCATGCGGTGCAACAGCCGTGGTCAAAAATATGATCTTTCCATAACACAATCCAGAGAGATGACTTTTATATTTCAGCCTACTGAGTTATGGAAACCATGTGGCATTTAGCTCTCTCTCTCTATATATTATATATATATATCTATATATATCAGGGCTGTCAAACGATTACAATTTTTTAATCGCGATTAATCGCTGAATGTCTATAGTTAATCGCGATTAATCGCATATTTTATCACATGATTCAAATTCTATTATTTTGCATTTCAGAACAGTTTTTAAGTACATATTAACAATGGAAAGCAATTTTTACCAGTGTATCTTGATTGGGAATCAAATGAATGCAAAGAAAGTTACTTTATGAACTTGATTTTAAGATTTGTAATTATTTATTTACTGTAAACTAAAGAAAAATGTGTGAATCTGTCATTATTGCACAATTCCTCCAAGTACCTAACTAAAAAAACTAAAAATACCTATCCTTACTAGAGTCAATATAGTGTTTAGTAACTCCTAAATAATGTTGATTACTCACTGACGTCCAGTGATCACCGGTTAATGAGACAGCGTTTGCAGCACCTTACAGCAGTTCCAGTGCGGCTGCTTTCTCCGTGTGGTATGTGTATGGTGAAACTACTGTCTCCCTTGACGGCAATGAGACCGGTCAACCGTAGTACGTCTTTAAGACCCGAGTCCTCTACGATGCTGACAGGTCTGCAGTTAGTTGCCACCCGTTTAGCCCGCTAGCGGGTAGCATCACGTTAACTGTACTACTATGCTTAGCTCCATAGGTGGAAGCTCAAGCTTGACGTGCTTCTGTGATATTTTATTTCGGCTTTACACAACATGCATATGGCTTTCGACTTGTCTACGAACCGTCCGGGAGTTTTGGAAAATAAAAAGCTCCATTCAGAGTTATTGCTGCTGTGTTTCTCCATCATGCCTGCAGCCTGCAACAGCAGGATGTGTTAGGAGGAAGTGGCAGCTTGATTATAAGTAACGGTGCTGCAAAGGGTCAAAATAGTAGCCTGTTAGACACAACGCAAAGCTGAGTGAAGTGTAAAATAAATTAATAAATGCCGGCATGCGATTAAAAAAAATTAATTGCGTCGGCCCTTAATCGCATCGCGATTAACGCATTAACGCTGACAACCCTAATATATATATATATATATATATATATATATATATATATATATAAAAAGTAATGTAATAAAATAGTAATAAATGGAAAAAAATATAAATGGAAAAGAATACTGACCGTTTCTTCAACCGGGGAAGCATATTCCTGCTGCTCCTTCCATGAAGTTTCATCCGTGGCCTCTTGATCATCCATTAACTTGCTTATATCAGTTTTGGAAAGGCTGAAATATTTAACGGAAAAAAGGATGAAGATGGTGGAAACAGACAGGAAGAGGAGAAAACAATATGTTTTTCCTCAATTTGATGTAAAAACAACTCAGCCATTACATAATGGAATGCAGGAAAAAGCTGGCTTACCATTTGTATTTATTAGTGTTTGTTTTAATGTATTACAACCACCCTGAAGTCAATGTTACTAAATCTATCTGGGTAAAGCTTGTGTCAAAACGGTATTGTACACAACTGCAGCATATCATTTTTTCCTTGATTTTGACTAACACAAAGGGTGTTGCCAAAATCAATAAACAGTGATTTAGAGCGTTGTAATCAATATAGGCACTGGGCCAGCATAATGACAAACACACTGAACTTTGAATTCCCTAAGACACCGCTCAGCTCACAATAACCTCGTCTGATGTGAGTTTTGTTGACCTTAGGCTCAGACACATTCACTTTTGCTTTTAGCATGCTTCTCATCTCCTGAGCAATGTTTTTTTTTGCTATCGTTTTTGTTTTGTCGTAAGCCTAATTTATTTGAATGAAAATGTTTGGTTTGTTGCATGCAGTGCAATTGAGCTTTGCTGAAAAGGTCATTTACATCTCTGTACATCAAAAAGGTTCAGTTGCAGAAAGTCAAACAAACTGATATCACTTCTGACTTGGGAAGAAACTGAAAATAGTCCATGGGTCAGTTCAAACTCCAAGTGGAAAAAAATATGACAGGACAGGAATGAACTTACTCATGTCTTTGACAGACACACACACACACACACACACACACACACACACACACACACACACACACACACACACACACACACACACACACAGAGAGAGAGAGTGCGGTATTACAGAGGGCAAGCTCTGCAGGTTTATCTGGTTTATCTCTGCAGCTGTTCACAACATTCAGCCATTCAATTGGTCTGTAATTACCTCTGTGCTCCGCTCTGTCTGCGCGGCCTGTGTGCGAGTGTGTCAGTTGGTGAATCTGTTCTACTTGCTCGTGTTGTGGCATATGTTATGTACCGCAGACCACAACATCTATGACTTGAATGGTGAAAAAGAAGTCTCCATTCAAAGTTGAAATGCAGTTAGTCCAACACTTAACAATAACCTCCCAGCAGAAGGTTTACAGTGTCAGTCACAGGTTCATTTAGAAGTTACCTTTGCTTTTAATAAAAATCAGTTTCAACATGCCTACCTGGTAGAGGATTCCTCTGCTTTACTGCTCATTAGCGGACACTTTACCCTGTCGTTGGCACGTCGGCCGCTGCTTCCATCCTCCGACCCCTCCAGCTCCTACAGGTAGAGAGAAGGGCGGCGGCAGCCTAAAGGTTAGGATTATGTTTGCAAGAAATTCTGCTTACGTCCTACACTATCTGTAAAAAACTAATCTTGATAAGGGGAGGGAATAAATGAATGAGACTCCACCCATACACTTGAGCAAAGCAGTTAACCCTTCAAATGCTCCAGGAGTTGCTCAGGTCAATGCTGTAGTGTGCGAGTGATTGTGAAGTAAACCTACCCACCCTGAGTACATACAAAACTAAAACAGAGAGAGATGAGTACTGCTGCTACTGCATTTTCCACATTAAAGTACAATGTCCTCAAGGGTGCTATTATGCTTTGTTTTTGTTAATATTCAACTATCATTAAATGTTAAAGATCCCCTCAGACATACTATATAACATATACAATATGCTGCTTTGTGTTTGATATAGTTTTTCCACAAAAGAAAAAAATCTTATAAATTACATCTTTCTTCCCTTACTCAAAAAAATCCAGAATTTATTCATTTGCAAATGTGTATCATTTCAAAAGTTTAAATGTGTCCTACTTCACTGAAAAGTCCATTCTCAAGTGTATGTGCGCTGGAGGCTTTCCACGTCATACTTGTGTAAGTTGTATATTGGACCAGGGTTTCCTCCAAACTAGTTGTGATGTCATAAATTATGCTTGTACGTTCATCTCAGATTTAAAAAGGCGCTATGCAGTTTTGGCCATTTCTTTGCTGTTTTCGCTTTTTGCTAGCAGGTTTCTCTATAGAGCTCCACCTACAGCTTCGGAATAGATATTTGGCAGCTCCTATGTTTACTTGTGTCTGACTCCTTGCTCGGTCAGTCTGCCGTTTCCTCTTTCTCTGTTCCTCCGACAATGCTTTTCTAGCTTTCTGCTTCTTTTTTGCCGGCTCAGCCATGACGATAGTGTGAAAAAGTCCATCGCTACTTTGTTAGCCGGTTCCTGAATGGGCGTATGTGTGCGGTGCCGTGAAGCAATTGGTTGCATCGCGAGACCTGATATCACGCGATACTTCCTGACGCCGAGGCCGGCGGCTCGCTGGCCGAAAGTTGCAAGGGTGGTTTTTCCGCTCACAGGCGTTAGGGGGGAGTGAGACGACCACCATTCAACTCGAAAAAAAAGTCATATAACCGTTCCACCATGACTCCAAAGCTGTTTAGTTAAGGTAAATTAAGCTTAAAAAAACTGCATAGTTCCCCTTTAAGGTGAGCTCAGAGGAACTTTCGCGCTTCAGCAGATGAATGTGAAAATGGCCTTTTAGTGTCAAACTCTACACACATCAATCTGAACGAAGAAGCTCAACCATCACAGTGAAGTAACAAAAAGCAAAACACATTTTTGAGACTTTATATATTTTTTTATAATTTCTTAAATGGGTCACTCTCATTCTGACTCGCTGTCCATTTTCAGACCCGAGGGGTAGATACATTGTCGTAGATCATTTTGGTGTAATCATCACACATGTGTACAGTGTGAACTCTGCAGCTGGGTGAGACCTGTGTCAGTAAACACTCTACCGAGGCCCTGGGGTGACCTGCTGAGGATAAGTGGATCTCCAGCTGTGTGCCAAGTAACGGAAATCAAGTGCTCTTTTCTCACAAAATTACACAGCAAAGCTTACAGAATTAGAGGCCTCTTCCAAACTGACTTATGATGCTCACTGATTATAAAAAAGGAGCTTATTTTCCACCCAGCATGAATGCATTGCCTTCTGACAAACACGTTTTTTTATATACTCAGGAAATTTTAAATATAAATGAGCTGTATCTTTCTCCAGAAGTCTCCATGTACACATTTAATTGCCTCCATCCATGCTGGAGAGCAAACGTACTGTAACCTCACTCCTGGTCTGTCTCTCCTGCTGGAGACAATGACTCACTGGCTTTCAACAGGGATTTTGGATCAGAAATGAATGATAAGGGAAAAGTGAAGACAGCGAAGGAGTATCTGTTACAGCTGATGACTTTCAAGTGAGACACCTTAAAATAACAGAGATCTAGGTCAAAACAAAGGATGGAGAGAGCAGGAAAAAAAGAGAAAACAAAAAGTAGCATGATGGTAAGATAGCCTTGTTGTGGGAGTTTGTTTTCCCAGCAGGTTTTGCTGCCATCTGGGTTCACTTGGCCAACCTTGGCACAACTCCTGGCCAGTGAAGGCCAAGTTAGAACAGCTATTTACATCCAATATCATGAAACCTAACCACTTCTGAAACTTAAGCAGCCTGGGAAATACAGATACTGTCTATATTTTTAAGCACACACGTGTGTATATCTCCCATAGGATTTGGGGCATTATCAAGTTTTGTTCCTGAATGGATCTTTAAGCTCTCTAGGTTTCTTCTTCCCACCGTCGCTTTAAAACTTTCACAGACTGTGTGTGTGTGTGTGTGTGTGTGTGTGTGTGTGTGTGTGTGAAGTCAAGACTTTGGCCGAGTGCACATCAAGGTGCGGGACAGCTCAGTGCTGTATGGAACAGCTCAATTTGTTATTAATGGAGCAAAGATCCAGGGGGGGGTTGAAGCGTACACCAGCTGCGTTGGAAAGGGCTGGGAGTAAATCAGCAAGGGAAATGAAAAGAGTTAACCTTAGACTGTCGAAAAAAATATAGAAATAACATCTGTGACTTCACTCACAAGTTTATGAATGTGTTTCGAAGCTTGGATTTGGTTTAGTGTGTGCTATCATTTGGAGCTATGAAATCTAAATTTGGGCAAAAGCTACATAAAGACAATCAAACACACATACACAATGTGTACTCAATCAAACCACAAGAAACATTTAGATGAAGGGAATTAGCAGACAAATCTAAAATACTATACCTTAAAAAGAGACATCCTGGAAGTCCTCTTGGCTGAGTCCACATGCTTCTCGTCAACTAAAAAGAATACACGTACACAGGCACACAGGCGCGCACACACACACACACACACACACACACACAAGCTTGATTACAACAGTGAGAGGACAACTGCTTCCTGCCAGTGTAGAATGAGGACTTAAGGCAGACTGTGTGTGTGTGTGTGTGTGTGTGTGTGTGTGTGTGTGTGTGTGTGTGTTTGCTATCAAGAACATAATACATTGTTCTGGGAGATGGTGAGGTTAGACATCAATACACTAGCTGTTTGTAAATACAGGATACAATTGCATGTGAAAAAGGAACACAGAGCACAAACACAAAGGTAGAGTTAGGTAATTGGATAAATGACACACACACACACACACACACACACACACACACACACACACACACACACACACACACACACACACACACACACACACACACACACACACACACACACACACAAGTCTTCCCAGTGAGTCTTTGAAAGTGGAAGTCTTTCTTGCTGGGGATAACAACTTAAAACATGTAGCCAGGAAAAGTGACAGTATGTAATCTTATTGGCTTCAGTAATTCTACACAGGTGTCTCTGGATCAGAAAAGGAAATGACGGTAGGGATATTTCCCTGGCCTCAGGATGAGTTTGAAAAGTCACTGGGCTCCAATAAATTTAGAGGTAAAATCATACTGCATCTATCAGTTTATGTGAGATAATGAATGCCTTACTGTAAAGAAAGGAAAACCAGGATTGTGTGTGCGCGAGAGAGAAAGAATTATTTCTCATGTGAGTTCTCTAATCAAAAACAGCTCTGAGATTTATAATCTTCTTATCCGAACTAAAGGAAACCATTACATTTAATGATTTTTCAACAACACAAATTTCTTAAATCAGCACACTCACAATCCACAAATCAGTTTTTATTGCCTTGACAATGAGTCATTTCAGGCTAAAATTGTTCCCCATCCAAAGAAAACAATTGAAAATCCAAAAAGCGTCTCCGACAAACCCCCCCTGTTCCAATGGAAAGAAAGCTGTTCCATTGAGGCCTAATGTTCTAGTTTTTTAATACTCAGATATATTTATGTTTCCAAGATCCCCTGCTGTCAAGAACTTAGCATGATTTAGTTCAGACGATGACACAATACACATTGCAGACCGGTGATTCCCCTGCAGACTGTACTCTCTTAGCTTTGACTCCAATCCAATCTTTTTCACATCATCATCCATCCAACATTCAAAGTGAGAGAGAGAGAGAGAGAGAGAGAGAGAGAGAGAGAGAGAGAGAGAGAGAGAGAGAGAGAAGAAAAAAAAACTCAAGAGATGGAAAAACCTCCACTTAAGTTCACTGACTTTTCCATAAGTGTTTTCATCCATCTCAAATGACTGCTCAGTCTTAGCTGCTGAGAGCTTATTGGATGGGCCTTTGACCTTGTAATGGCCAATAATGTCTGCACAAATGTGAATATTAGCCAACTCTGAGGAGCAGTGTAGAGTTTTTCAAATCTGCATACTGTTTTAAAGCAGAAATTTAGAGTTTACTTTAAGTCATAGTGAACTGAAATCATTCTGAATGCACTCTGCTAATATGAGCATGACAGCGCACTAGGGCAGTGGAAACACGCATCTAACTAAAGGCTTCCACAATATGTTCACTGTGAACCGGTTGTGTGTGTGTGTATGTATGCATTGCTGGCTCGTGGGAGAGCTGAAACGTTGGGGAAACCCTGGATGTGACCACAAGAGGCGTTCTGGCTCAGAGCACTGCCAGAGCCAGCCTGGACAGGAAGCTCATCAGCCATGCGAATGCACCGCCAATGCACACACACACACACACACACACACACACACACACACACACACACACACACACACACACACACACACACACACACACACACACACCCACCTCTCTCAATTACAGATATACACTGGCTATTCTTTGTTCCTCTTTTTGTGTCTATGGTTCTTTCTAAGTACAATTTCTACTACTGGCAGAGAATCAATCATTCAAAGCGAAGGAAGTCCTCAGTATTCTGTATTATTTTGTATTCTGATATAGTAGTATTGTAGTCATTACAATATTGTTTTGCCTAAATTAATGATGTGGTCTAACAGGCTAAAACTTACTAAAATACATCGTGGCATTTGCTTTTAAATATTTGTTTTACTTTTATTTTTTTATCATTATAAATACTTTCAAATATCAAATACTACTATCAAATACTCTGCAGAATACATAATAAATAAATAAATGGTAAAAACCTCTGGAAAATATTTAGTTAGGGAACAAATCCAGTTATTCGAATTCCTGTTTGCGTGTTAACAGATCAGAAAGGCTATTGTATGTAAAAATGTAAGTAGCAATATGCAGCAGTGAGCAGATTATTAGTAGCCACTGATTGTTCATTTCTGTCTTTATGTTGTGTTTTAAATGTCAGAGTTTCTCATCATAATTCAGTTTACTGAAAAGAAGGTAGAACCTGTGCAGTCCATGAGTAAGCACTTTGTCTGACACAGACAGACAGACTGACAGACTCAGCCTGTGGGCTCAGGTGGCTGAATGTGAGTGGGAAAACCAGCCAGCGGCCCATGTGTAAACTCCGCCATTTTCTCCTCTTATAACAGCAGACTCCAAAATTAGTTAATAATGCTAGCTGGCTGAAACACACTTCCAGTGTACTTGCATTAGAATCAGACAGTTGCACAGAAAGACACAGGTGTAAACGCACACCCACTAAGTCACAGTTCTTGAACATAAGTCTGTAGACACGTGCCAAACATGATCTCCTTTATTTTTGGAGATAGAAAAAAAACATTGCTTGAGGAAAAACATTTTCACTTTAAATTACACAGAGAACAAAACAGAGCAGTAGATGTGTTTTTTGTTTTCACTCCTCCGCAGTGGCAGAGTATTAAATAGCCAACATCTATAAACCAGGTAGGTGATCTGACATCAGCAATGAGCTCAGTATTCCTTTAACACCGAGTAATAGAGAGAACTTGAATGAGTTCAGGGATAAAAGCAGTCTGTGGGACAAAAGAGGATCTGAGTGCAGTGAAAGCGGAGAGTTCGTCTTACCCTTTGGCTCCTCTGTGTCATCGGTTTCCAGCAGCCTAAGAGAGAGAGACAAATGAGGTCACTCTCTAAGACTCTGAAGTGAGGACAGAAATGATGTGTCGGTTACAACTGAGGTTTGCAAACTAGACAGAAAAATGAGAATATTAAGTCGACAACTATAATCCAAATATCTGACACTCAAGCTACATAAAAAAAAGGTGTAATATGAACCAAACTATTAGCAGAGCTCCAGACAGCCACTTACAGTGCTGCATATGATCTTACAACGTTTACTCATGCTGTTCTTCCAGTCCCATGTTGGCACTGATATAACAGCGATGCCTCTGAAGATAGCAATTCATCTCTAAGTAATGGGCGTTAAATATAGATGGGGACAGCAGCTGCCTGTGGGGTAGCAGCGATGATGTAACAGGAGGAGGGGAGAGAACTGCTTTTTAACACAATAGAGAATTGCGGTGGACATCTGGGAGGGGTCAAAGGTTACTGAAGGAGGGGAGCTGGCCCCAAGCCGATCTGCAGGTTTGGACCAATGCAAGCATTTTGTTAGGGGTCGTATTGGCTAAACTCAGTCAGATCCATTTCTGATCTGTGTATACCCGCCTGTACTCCCTTAAAATGGCAAACACGTAGCAGTGTGAGCTGGTGACAAGCGGCATGCAGTTTTGAAAATACTACAGGCAAAAGTGTTTATAGCTGTGCGGAAAGGCCACTATCGAAGGCGGAGTGAAAAGCTGGCCATCAACGAACTATAAGGAAATAACAATATATTAAAAAAGGGATCTGACTCAGTATCGTCTGACTTTTCCGTGGACTGGTGTCATGTTTGAGTTCCAAAATAGTGTTGAAAAGTAATTTTTACAGCAGTATATTATTATGAGAAGTTTTGGGCATTGGGTGTAGCTACCACGGAAAGTTTTGGGGTGGCACGCCTCAGTACAGCTTTGCGATATAGCAAGGAATTTAAAAATGCCAGGCCAAGGTATTTACGGCGTGTGAATATGGTGCAGTTGGAGATGGAAAATGTGATGGAAGATCACAAATCGATGTCGGCTTAACAAGAATTAAAGCAATGAAAAACGTAGCAATCTGTGGCTGTGTAAAATACACATTACTTTAAATGATAACACAGTGTCGAACAACGTTACCCATTTAAGGCTCGGCTTCTAGAAAGTCTGTTTGCAGACTATGGCGATCTAGGTGATTGATGCCACCTAGTTCGCAAGCTAGGGCTGAGCAATATATCAATATTATATCGATATTGAGAATGAGACTAGATATCGTTTTAGATTTTGAAAATCATAATATCGGGATATGGCATAAGGGTTGTCTTCTTCTGGTTTTAAAGGCTGCATTACAGTAAATTAATGTAATTTTCTTCACTTACCAGACTGTTCTAGCTGTTTTATTATTTGCCTTTACCCACTTTGTCATTATATCCACATTATTGATGATTATTTATCTAAAATCTAATTGTGAAAACATTTTCTTAAAGCAACAATTGTCAAGCCTACAATATCGTCGCAATATCGACATCGAGGTATTTGGTCAGGAATATCGTGATATCTGACTTTCTCTATATCGCCCAGCCCTATCTCAAACTCTAACACACTCCTCTGCAACCACAGGGCTCAGTGACACTTAACCAATCCCACCGACAGTGGATGGGCTGCGTGCATCGGTCCTACGCTTCCATAAAAACTAACCAGAGAAGAAGAGTAGGGTACAGTGCAGATAGAGGACGAGAAGAGTAAGGCTGGGTACCGAATTCAATACTTTTTAGGCACCGACCAAATTGCTTCTAAAGTATCGAGCATCGAAAAAATACCTCGTCATTCAATACCCAATTTCAATACCTAGGGAGTAAATCTCATCAGACCAGATCAGTGAGCCAATAAGCATGCAGTATTCTTCTACCAAGCTCGAATATTGTTTGTGATTGGCTGTCTAACATTACACGTCGTAGAGACACGCTGTTATGCACAGAGACGGAGCTCACGTAGTAGGAGCTGAAAATAAATTAAATACAAAATAAAAATTGTTCCATAATGTGTAATGTTGTAATTTATTTTTGTTTTATAAAATTTGTAATCGAAAAAAAGTATTGTTTAGGAACTGGTATCAAAGTCACGGTATTGGTATTGGTATTGTTACCGGTATCGACATTTTTTTTAACGATACCCAGCCCTAGAGAAGAGCAACCGCAATAGAGACAGAATAATGGGGGAAGTTGACGAGAAGTTAAACACACTTTCAAATCAAGGCAGGCGAGAAAAACACAGTAAACTTCCTCACATTCCCACAAAGCATTAAGTGAGACAGTGAGCCAGGGAGAGAGAGGATGAAGTAAGAGTACAGAAGGGACATAATCATGAGTGTGGAATTGTTCAAATATTTAATTTGAATGTCTCTAATTTGTGCGCTTAACTGTTGGAAAGCTTGGTGCGTCGTATGGCAGGTACTGGAACTGTGTAATGGTTCAGCCACGTAAACAATAATTAGCCCAAAACCCATTCAGTCCTGTTTATAATCCAAGGTGTTTGGCTAACCCCAATGTGCCAGTAGCACAATTACTGCTGTTTACTACACACGCTTAATGACACAGAACATCAAACCCCAAATACTACCCATCACACTATAGATGAATAAAATCTTCTATAAATCAACTGCATTTTTGTAGAGCATATGTATTGATACATCTTCCCAATCCAATAATCTTACTTTTGTACATCATACATTTAATTGTAAATGTCAAAATGCAGTGTTTTGGAATGTCACCCTTCAACTGTAACACTGCGAAAGAAGAAGGGATTCTTGTTTGTGGCAGATTAACATGTTGACAGATTTTTCATTATCGCTGGAACAGCTGAGTTCCAGTTTCCTAATGCTATTTCTGTAACAGACACACACCGACATGTTGTCTACGAAGGTTCAGTGACTACGTGCGAAGCGCTAATAATAAAGCACATGAACGTCTACCAGGAATCTGGAATATGTTGAACTAACATACAATTCAGAATGATCTGTAAGGATGCTTAATAAAACACAAACAACTAAAATTGAAGGTGGAATTGAAAAACCCCTAAAATTGAAGGTGAAACCCATTACATATATACTGTATATGTATATTTACATATTTCATTTTGTCATATATACTATGTACAGTATGTAGGTTATTTTTACTCAACACTAGTCTACCGTATTTTCCGGATTATAAGTCGCACTTTTTTTCCATACTTTGGCTGGTCCTGCGACTTATAGTCAGGTGCGACTTATATATCAAAATATATATAATTTAACATGTTATATGTTATTTCATGCTGAAAACATTACCGTCTACAGCCGCGAGAGGCGCTCTAGGCTTGTGACAACTATATGCTGCTCCTAAAGACAACTGAGAAAGAAAAGAAACTGCAGGCAGTACAATACACAGCCGAAAACGGTAATCGAGCAGCAGAACGAAAGTTTGGAGTGAGTGAGAAACTTGTGAGGGACTGGCGAAAAAGTCTTACTGCAGTGAAGAAAACAAAGAAAGCTAGTCGCGCGCTGAAATCCAGATGGCCAGAGCTGGAGGAACGAGTCCACAGATGGGTGCTTGAACAACGTGCTGCTGGGAGAGGCTCGTCAACAGTGCAGTTACGTTACGTTAACATACCTTTACACCTACCGTATTCAGCCCCTTGTTCTGTGTGCTATTGTGTAGTTTAATAACTTGCCTTTCCAGATTAAATGTCTGTTCTTGGTCTTGGATTTTGTGAAATAAATTTCCAAATAAATGCGACTTATAGTCCAGTGCGACTTTATAGTCCGGAAAATATGGTAAGTATATTTTTTCAGTAGTATTCTGGCTTTTTTTTTTAATCTTTGCTATCTAATTTAATATTTCTAGTATATTTCTAGTTTTTTCTGTATATCTGTGAGTGAGTATGTACAGTATATATATATAATTAAACCACTTTTATCTGGGGATCATCAGCTGACAAGTTTTTGGCTATTAACAATAGCTTCTATAATAGCTCCTCTTCTGTATGTTGAATAAGTATGCCAGCAGACAAGAATGCACAGCTGGACTGTGACATGCAGCGAACGTCATAACAAAATTTACAAGATTAGTAGCTGACATGGCAGGCATGCGAGACAAACACGTCCAGCAGCATTCGTGCTCTCTGTAATTAAAAATGTAGTCCATAACTTTGTGTGACTTTACTCTGTATTTTGCCAAATATTCTTTCTGCTGTGGTAAGACGAAAACAGTTCCTTTCACATTTCATAATGTGCAAAAACTAAAATTATTTAAATTTCCTCCGTAATCGTGAATAAGCACTAAACAGATTTTTTAAACTGGAACAATTTCAATCCTACATTTTGCACTTAAACATATTGACATGAGCAGGTAGAACACTGACTTGTAGGGGTGCACGATTCAGAAAATATCAGGATTCGATTCAATATTGATTTTCGCTTCAAAAACAATTCTCGATTAATAAACGATTCACAGTATGTAAATGTAGTTACTTTTCCCATGTGATTGCAGTAGACATACAATAAAAAAATAAATAAAATATGAATCGATTTTTGGAATTCTATGAATCGATTTAGAATCGGTAGAGCTTGAGTCGCGATTTGAATATGAATCAATTTTTTTGCACACCCCTACTGACTTGATTGCTGGGATTTGCTGAAACATGCTGTGCTGCACAGACTGTATTTCTTTTGCAAGTCTATTACAACACAAGACAAGACCTTTCCCAGTCTTATAAAATAATCAGTCCACAATATCTAACAAGCCATCACTCACAGCTATCTAGATGTCTTTCTTCATTAAGTGCAGGGCATGAAAACTTGGCAGGGCATGAAACCCCCACCCCCCCCCCACCGCTGCAAGCTCCATTCTCTGACATTATCTCAGCACTCTGTCCGTCTCAGTTCGTCTCCATCATCATTCCCTCAGGATGTTTTTCAAGAACAGACAAGTCTGGCTGTGTGCACACACAGCAGAATCCCCGGCTTGATTACAGCTCAAACATCCCAAAACAGTTACCACGACTGGATATGTTTTACCCCATCTATGTACAAAAATCTGAAAAACAACATTCCTGGCATTGGCAGCCAATGAAAAAACTATGAAAAAGTCTATCAGATCACGCTGACAATACCAGTTTGTTACTCCCAGATGTGTTAAACATATTCCCCATATGACTGTTAATTGAACCAAAACAAGCAGCTTGCATTTCATCGCAGCAAAACATGGCAAAATAAATGAGGCCGTCTGCTGCTTTGCACACATGACCAATTTTGGAAATGTTGCAGCCATGTTTACTTCAAACAGAAGATAGACCCAAGTGTTCTCCAAATGCGGCGATTACAGACACTCAGTGTCGCATGAACGCTGTCGGTACGTGAGCATGGCACTGATGTGATGTTTGCAGTCGAGACGGCGGGTGACTCTCTATCCCTGGGCAGCTTTGTGTTTCATGTGTCGTGGCCAAGTTTATGTCCATTGAGACCAACACTGTGGCTGGTCTTACACAAACAACAGAAGTAAGCTAAAATTAGTCTTTAACTTGTGAAAATGTGAATAAACTCACCTCAAATGAGAGGACATCTTCATGGAGGAGACGGCTTCTGATTTAGATGATAAAATTGGGTCTGTTTTGAGGTGAGTGGTACAGTCTTTTTCCTGGGTGGGCTCATCATCAGTGTGCGCCACAGGTGCTGCTGCTTTATTCCTGATGCCACTCCTGGTATACGTTTGCTCTGACCCATTATCCTCACATTTTTCCTTCTCCTTGGTTTCTGAAGACACTGTTTCGACTGGGTCTCCAATTTTCCTGTCCCTGCGGACATATTTGGAGGTGAATTCGTCTGTGTTGCCATAGCGCTCAGCGAGCTCCCTCCTCCTTTCTGCCTTGTACCGAGCAATTCGCTCAGCCTTGGTCTCTGGGGCCAAGCTCTGCAAGGTGTCTATTCCATCCATTTTATAGTTCAATGCCGTTTAGGGTTTCGAATGCAGGTGAGAAGATCCCAAGTTGCAACTTCAATTGTCCAAACCAACATATGTAGATCAGCTTTCTTGTAGCTCTCACTTGACAGCAGTGTCTCACTCCATTAAAATCATCCCAGTGCTGCAAAGAAGGAAGACATCATTAGTGCGTCATGATTGTAGAGTACAATTTCAGATGACAGGCACACACTAAATGTGTAAAACTGGATGCACCAAGGAATATAGTACTTCTCCAGCTTTCATAGGAAACTGGCTCAGCTGTAGAGCTTCAAGCCCTGCCCCAGCCAAACACACCCTCCCCCCCCCCTCTTCTCCCCCACCCCCTGTGACAATGATGTCAGCCAGCTCTGCTCAAAGACAGCCGACCACCGCAGTGAGACTCATATAACCTCTGTTCCATCGACTCAATTGGTGCCGGTTGGAAAGAGAGAGGAGAAGAGAAAGTAGAAGATCACACACAAAATATCTTCATCTCATTTTATTCCTCACTTAGTTGAGGCTTTGTGTCAAAAGCCAGTCACCTCTTCAACATTATCCTACCTCATAATTATGATGTATTTACTATAAACACAGAGCACGAGAAACTAAATTGTCAATGTGCTAGCCCTGCAAAAGACTTATCCACAGTGCACATGGCCTCCAAACCAATGCATGCTGGGACAGGCTTTAGCCTCCCCAAAAAAGATCATTTGTTTCACATCTCCTTTTCACATCTAGCACAATAAAAAACTTGCACTATTTAATAACTTTTGACTTTTCAAATTAAATTTAGGAGGTAAAAAACCAGGAAGTTGAATTGAGCTCATTTTGTTCCATTAAGTATTCACAAAGCAGAAAACCACACATATGGCTCAGATGCAGTAGTTTGAAATGTGCACTGACACAAGTGCATTGCCAGCTGACAACAACAATGAAAATTGTGTGCGCAGTTTCAGATTGTTCCAAACCAAGCACAGGGGCTTTTCCACAGACTTTTTTTTTTTACAGAGCAAGTGCGCTTACGATGCTTCGGGGCTTAAAGTCTGAGGACAGCCAAGGAGAACAGAAATGATTAAACGTGAATAAAACTATGTCTATTTATATTAGAGAGGGGCAGAGGTTTAAAGTAGCCCCCTGGTTATCCTCAAATTACATTACATTACGTTCAGCACATTGGTTCTTACATTTATGGCCAGGAAAAGGGGTATGGGAATAATATAAATGAAAAGTGCTGTGTCTGGACAATGTTAGCAATGAAAGAAAAAAGAGGGAAAGTGAAGAATGGGTCAAGACAAGAGGGAATAGAAAGGTGAGTCTGGTCATAAGGTGGAATAAATGAGCTGACACCAAGAGCCTTTTCTGTAATGATGACAAGCTTGAGCCAATCTCAAGTGCACACCTCTGACCCCCGTCCACCTGCTGGGCTATAAAACCAACCAGGAATAAGGACCTCTTGGTACCCTTGAAAAATATGGCTTTGAATTATTACACAGGAAATAAGTGTATATGTCGGGGGACACGTGTCTGTGTCAGTCTTCACCTTGACCTCTACTTTCCCTCCTCCACCTAGAATAACAGTGCTTGGCTAAACAGTGCCTCCTTCCCTTGTGTGAATTTAAATTTAGTCTAACCATAAACTGTAACTCTGCTGGACGATTACATGCTATCTGCTCCTTGTTATATTCCCAGTAGGGGTGGTACGGTTCATGAAAACAAATCCGAACCGCTTGGTTCGCTTGTCTCGGTTTGGAGCGTGTGTGCGTCGCACAGTTCATCAGTACACTGTTAATGTGCACTAACCACTTACTGCCGTAGTGCCCACTTTCGACACCTATGTTAAAACACTTACTGGAAACGACGAGGGGGATGAGCGTGACGAACGCAACACATGGCAGCTGATTGGACGAACGCGTCACGTGGTTATTGCTGCTCCCGAATTTCAAAACGGACTCTAATGGCGTCTCGTTCTGAATACGATCTCGTATTTTACGAAAATAGTTTTATTATACATTATACATAATACATAATACATTTTAAGCAAGAAATAGGCCATACAGTTGCTGAATCTGTCTGTTTTTATCGATATATTATATCGATAAAAATGAGAGGAAGGCTGCCCGGAGTTGGAGGATGCGCTAGTGTCGTATATAGTCTGGTGTGTGCGAACATTTTGGATTTCATGTTACCTATGATGACAGCGGAAATAAAACAATAGATAGAACTACCAGTGTATGCATGTATTGTGCAACATGCATTCAATATCGTCAACTTCCTAAAATAATGGCCTAAGTAATTTTTTCAGGTTTTTCATAAAACACAAAAAACTAAACGGCCTAAGTCACACGCTTGACATAGGCCATTATACTAAAGGTGTAGAATCACATGACTTGTTCAACTGAGGATGTAGGCAATTTTACCAGAGGTGGGCAGCAGATGATTTAGGTAAAAAAATCATTTTTGTCAAAAAATGACTTAGGCCATTATTTTAGGAAGGTGCTAATTTTAGCTATATATCATATGCTGAAGTATATTTCTGGAGTGTTAAAGATTAAAAGAAAAAATAACAACAACCGTACAGAACCAAAAACCGTGACCCTAAAACCGTGATATGAACCCGAACCGTGGATTTTGTGAACCGTACCACCCGATTCCCAGAGATGTCCAAGACACCTACGCTCTGGGAAATGTATGCTTTGCAGTACATAGAAATAAATGTACCATGTTTGTTGAATAAACAAATCAACACTAAGCAATTCCATTCCAGGTAGTCCAGCAATAAGTACCCGTAGCCAATTGAACTTAGCTAGAACAGAAACTAGAACATATTCTAGGAAGGTAACCAGGATCAGATGCGGCTAAAGCTTTTTAAATGGAATTGACTGCATAATATGAAAAACAAATGGCTTATCAAATATGCAGGCATAATCAATTGGTAGCGGTTAATCCACTACTACCCAGCCTCAAGCCTTTGAAGAGCGAGAGAATGTATGTATGTAATGTAATGTATTACATTTCTGCTCTAGGGTAAAAAGCTTAGCATTTCAAGATGAGGTTTGTTTTGGTTGTGAAGTCCATTAAATATAATGGTAAAAAATGCCAAAACATATCTAAAATTGAGGTATCAGCCATTCTCCCCATCAAAACCTAAAGCAGATAGCTTTAACTTGTTTTGGGGTTTCAACTGAATATCGCTCCAAAAGTCTGTGAATTGCCTTATGAAAATGATCCCGAGTTTGCATGTTGATTTCAGGATTGTGCACATGCTTACATAATTCACCTAGGTCACTACCTATAAAAGGAGTGCTAAACAGTGCGCTAAAGCTTGTCCGTGGGGACCCAGAACATCGAGGCTGCTTTGTTTGGAAGCTGCTTGTGTTATTTTTAACAACAAGGGGGACTGAAAACAGAGTTGTGAGTCATACTTGAAAAATCATCACCCCTATCAGCAAATGTGGACTCACCCGGGAATTTGTTTTGGTAGGTGTTTTAAACTGCCAAAAAAACCCAAAGTGTCTTTACCTATTTATGGTTATTTCTTCAGATACACAGACAAGTGGAGCAAGCAGAGACGTGCAGGACCAAAACCTCAATGAGAGGGCTCTGAAAAATATCTAATGTGCTAGTATTGATTCAGAACATGGTGATGAAGGTGTAGGGGAAATAAGCTTGATGCACTCAAGTGTCACATGTGTCACAATTGAGGGGTTTGTTGGTGAACACAATGTAAGAAAGCTATTTGAAAACTCTCGGACGTGCGTCTGTCTAGTTCAGTATGTAGTTATACCAGTTCCACTTGCTTATTTACATGGGCAATATGAATAACTGCTCCTCTAGGGCATGTAAACAAACCAAGTCCTTAGTTTCCAGTCACTGAAGTGTTCTCTGACCTTCCGTTGCCCATTGGGAGTTGTTACTGGCGACAAGAGGAAGATCTGTCTCAACAAAGGCCAAGTGTGTTGCTTCCTGACCGTGCCCCATATCCTCCTTCATAAATGCTCGATTAATCAGGAAATGTTACTCATAAACCTGGCAAATGTCCAAAACAGAGCCAGGATGGGTGAGGGCAGTGAGAAAACTCTGAATGGGTTCAACAGCCAGACATCCCCTTTGCACTCAGTAGTATCGGATTTAGAGTCATCATTTCCTCTTACGAGTCTAAGTACTCCATAATGGCCCAGTATTTAAATATTTACTTCTCTGCAAAGACATTCAGTGATTATAAGCAGTTGCTTGAGATTACATAATAGTGGTTCAAGGCCTACTGACAAATGGCAGAAGTTGCAAAAGCCAAGACAAAGAGTTCAAAGACGAGTGAGGAGAATTTTCGCCCTTTTTATCTATATCAATGAACCCTGTAGTTTTTTTGTGTGGCATCCCCTCCACACCCCAGTCAGAAACATTTGAGTGATTTTAAACTAGAATTTTACGTTAATAATTATATAAACAATAGTGTATTCATACATTTGAACGGTCAATGTTTAGGTCGCTTAGGTTAAGTTTGCATTTGTACTACTACCACCACTTGGAGTAACAGAAGCTGGGCATTTCAACCATTTACCCCAATACATTTAGCTATATCAACTATTATTTATCTGTTACTTTCAGCTAACTATTTCAACTGTTTATCCATTTGTTTTATGTATGTATTTTAGCTGCTTACGCATTACTTTTAGCTAAGGGTCAAGACCTCTGTGTAACCCAGGTTGGGAATTACTCACTGTAGTTTAACAGTATGGTGTCCTTATATCCTCAATGTGTTACCGCCTGGTGCTTGAATTTAGTACAACATTTTGATAAAGGTGAGTCAACTAAAGCACCTGAAAAACAAATCCAGTTGAATGTAATTATGTCATTGTTACTCACTCACTCCAACGTCATTATCTACATCGGTGAAGCAATAGGAAGCAGGCTTATTACGGGAAAAGTATACCTGTCACACAGATCCATAGGGAGCATTCATTCCGGGCCAGACAGAAAGTTGCCTCAGAGGCAAAAGCTGACCTGTGGCCCATCACCCTGTGTATCTTTTCAGAATATACATGTCCACACAGGAGGACAGAGCAGGAATGCAGGCTACACCCTACGCATAAGCAGTGGATTTGCATGGAAAAAGTAGGGGATTTTGACTGTATAAAAAAAAAAAATCAGGCTAGGGCTTTCTTTTTAAGTGAGTACCGCCCAAAGTAAAGCTTGAATAGAAAAGCGATAATCTGGTCTGGTCACCTTATTGGCCAAGGCCCAAGCAATGGGCATGCAAGCTCTGTTTAGCAAACATTTAAGGTCTTATATGTGCCCACTGTTTCAACATTGTGTCAGTTCAGCTTAACTGGAATCCCCCAAAGAGTCTTTTATTTTTTCTTATCTTACATTGAAACTTTACACAGAGATTTACACCTGAAAACTGCTTGCATTTTGAGAATTATGTTTAAAATGTTCGCCCCCGTAAGGTTGCGCTCACATTACACAAGGTATCTGTTCAGCACCAACGCTTCATATGAAGACAACATGTTGCCACTGTAAACCTTCAGGAATCCACATAAAGTTACTGCAAACATCAGAGAGACTTTCCTTCAATGTACAATAGTACAGACACAGCCAGCTCCTGACACACATTCTTCCTGAAGGAAGAGGGTGGAGAGTGGAAACTTTGCTCCACTGGGAAAATCAGGTGCCAGTGCATGGATTGCAAAGACAGCAGGCAATAAACAGACTGGCGGTCCATTTTTAAGAAAAGTTCTTCAGCTGCTGCAGCTCTGGGGAACTTTCAGACAAGCTCAGGGACCATGAAGGAGCAAAAGATAAGAAAAGAAGAAATAATGCCCATAACAGGTTCGAAATTCGAATATTAAGCGCTGCCTAATATTCGTTCGAATATCACTATTTTTTTTAAATATTTGAATTATATTTGAATAACGAAGTTCGGAGTCAAAGCCCTAGTGTGTGTGTGTGTGTGTGTGTGTGTGGGGTGGGGTGTGTGTGTGTGTGTGTGTGTGTGTGTGTGTGTCGGCCCACCCCTGCAAAGCTCCGACCTGCAGACAGCAGAGGAGCAGAAGAAAGTAGCTGCACCTTCACCAAAATGAAGACTGAAAAACAGAACTATTTTGGTACAAACATTTACTCGCCATGTGGCAGATAGCCACACAGATATAGATAGATATAATTTATTAATTCTATATTATTGAAATTTAATATTTAGTGTTTAATAAATAATTGTTAAATGTAGTACAGAGTCTGTAGTCTATCGCACAAACACTCTTTGAATGCTGCAAACATTTGACAGCCAGTACAAACTAACTGGGAGAACATACGTGTCACAAACGGCAATTCCACAACTGTACAACAGCGTGAAAGACGACATACTAAAAGGAGATCAAAGACATATTGTGGATATTTAAAATGTCTTCCAGTTCCAGTGTTAAATATTCTTTAGAAATAAAAGTTTATTGATCTTTGAAAAGGTGTACCTGCATTATTATGCCATTATCATTATATTAGATGAAAATGGTCTCAGAACGACAATATTATATATTATATGTTTATCGCAATAATTTCTGGGACAATTTATCGTCCAGCAAAATTTGTTATCGTGACAGGCCTAGCCATGTGACCAACCATTTAGTGCTGCCACGATTAGTCGACTTAGGCAACGTAATCGACCATTAAAATAAGACGTCGTCGTTTTACTATTGACTGCCTATTTATTTTTGGTCTCCCGTCTTAAACGGCTCACTGTAAGTCACCTCCACACCAGTCTGTGCGCTGTGCACGCCCTGCTGGTTAATCTGCTCTCCTCTTTCTTCCCCCTCCACCCCGCCATTTAAAAAATGGCGGAGGCTGGTAAAAGAGTGGTCTGTAACTTTGCTGTACGAGTAGAGCAGAGGCTGCACAGTTTGACCAGCGGGCAGCGGCGCGGCCACGGCACACCAGGCCGCCGGATGGTGTTGCTAAGAACTTGCAATGTATAACTATTATCAGACTGGCCCTCGTGGCCTCGAAACACTACCGGCCCACCGGGAAAAGTCCTCACTCTGCCTCTGAACGTAAGTATATGATTATTAATGAAACGGCGAGCAAGTCTGTACTGTTTATTAGGACTGTCTTTGGATGTAAAACAGGCTACTTAGCCTTTGGCAGTAATGTTTTAAACCCTGCCATGCAAGCAAGTTTAAACACGAGCAGCTACACACTGCCTGCGTGGTGTGAGTGTGGTGTTTCCGTTGTGTGTCAGCTGCGTGGATTTTTCTGTCTTTACACACCAGAAACGTGTCTGACGCGGCGCTGCTGCAGCTAGCCTTGTCTGTACACGTATGTTTCCCATTGATAAACTGCACTCAAGCAGTAGTCTACTTCATGTTAAACATAAATATATACTGATTTGATTACAGCAAAGAAAATGAGTCGTTAGTGGCAGCACTACAACCATTTAAAGCAGATAGGCCTGAGTACGGCCATCAGTCTCTAATCCATTAACTCCATCTTGTACATTAAGCATTGGCTTCTAACCAATCTATCTGACCAAACAACATCAGAAATGGGCCAGGGAGGGGGTGGGGGTGGGCGTGTCCAGGGTGTGTCACACTTTTTTAAGCCACCCTCATACAACAATCAACCACATACAGAGTGGCCTATGTGTTTCTCATTAAAAAGAAATCATTCAGCACTTAAGGCAGTTAAAGTACCCTGCCTGAAACCCCTGGCAGAGTGAAGTTTTAATTGCAATTGTAGAGGCTCACAACAACAGTTGAGACAGGCCTTCACTAGTAGAGAGCTTCAACAGACGATTCTGACAGGAGGGTTGTGTTTGACGAACATGGCAAAAGCCCTTCATTCACATGACTCAACTCTAGGGCTGCAACTAACAATTATTTTATAATATATTTGATAAAATGGTCGATTCATCTGTCAATTATTTTCTCGATTAATCGATTAGTTGTTTGATCTATAAAAATGTCAAAACATGGTGAAAAATGTGGATCAGTGTTTCCCAAAGCCTAAGATGACGTTGATTCATCGATTCATTGTTGCACCTCTACTCAACTCTCCCCTGGCTTTGAGCTGCAAGGCAAATAGGAAAGAAGGGGATGAAGCGATAGAGGGAGGAAAGTCAGAGGAAGAAGAGTGTGCAGGGTGGAGTAGGATACAAAAAAGGGAAGGAGGATAAAAAAGGGTTGGTACAACAAGAGAAAGAAGAGAACTACAGAGATCAAAGGGGGGGGGGAGAAGACGGAAAGGATTGAGGAGAGAATGGGCTTTTGTGGGGGTGGATGTGATGGCTTTGTGGGGCATGTGTCTCCAGGGTGCCAAGGGGCCCCGTTCTGGTGGTACGGGGGTGGAGGACAAGTTCTGCTGCTGCAGCGGAGGAGAAGGAGGATGGGGCAAAACAAGGCTTGAGACTAATCCATCTCTCCCTCTCCCTCCTCTCTCCCTCCTCTCTATTTCTCACACAGACACAAACTCCCTCAAATCCCTTTTACCAGAAGTCCTGCTGACTGTAGCCAGTCACCCGAGAAGCAGTTGACATAACAACCCCCTGGGTACTCATGCCTGCACTCTGCTATAGCTAAGTAACTGACACTGTAAAAACTGTACTGACCTGCTTGAGCCACCATTGTCACCAGGCAAATACTGTGCACAAAGGGTGCTGCTTTCCCATCCCTAAAATCTTTGTCAAGGGGGGCAACAGCATGTCATTTAAACTTAATAAAGCTATGAAGTTTAACACAGAGAAGCATCTGGTAAGAGGAATGCCATCCAATTCCATTGTATCCTGCACAATGAAAATAAAGAATTCTATTCTGTTATGTTTTTTTTTTTGTTTTTGTTTACAGGCTGGCTCTTTGTCCCAGCCTTCCTGCTTGCCACATTCAAAGGAGCCATTAAATGTGACGTATGGGAAAGCAAACAAGCAAACTCACATGGAAATACACACTGCAGTGCACACCGACACGCAACTGAAGAATCATAGGACAGAAATACACACTGGCTCTCCAACAAGGCTGCAATCATGGAAGCTGCAGTGTGGAGTGGGAAGGGTGGGGTTTATGGGGCTTTATCTAGCTAGGGGATCTAGCATATTCACAACACACAATGTTGGATTCCTTTCAGTAAGTCAATGTGGGCCAAAAACAAACACCCACACAGTTTTTTTTAATGGGACAGATGTACTGTAGTAGCTACAGTTAAAGCACCTACACTCACACCGATTGCTACGCTTTGTTGCACTCTGACATACGGAAAGCATTGTCTCGCTCCAGCAGCTGCAATTTGCCAACTTTTGATGAAAAAATTTGCAAATTGACCGAGGAATTCATCAGTACACTCAATCGAAGCTGTTTCAACTATTTTAAAACTTGAACTTAGCCAGTTACTTTAGGTACAAGTGATGTTTTGTTGAATGTATTTTTCCTCTTCCATGTGTACCTTATAGCATTTATTGTACTAGTTTCTAAATAAAAATGGTAACAATTATTCCACTCATGGTCACGTCCATGTATCCTAATTTTCAAATATTTTGTGTCTGTGGTATGACTTCTATGTGTCAAAAGCATGCAATGCTAGCTATTTCTATCAACATTCTGGGCTAAAGACAGAAATGAGTGATTTATTCTGTCAATCTTGCTTATGGTTCACTACAGCGCAACTACAGAGCTGTCTCTCCTTAGAAACCATCTAATGTGATTTTTCCCACTTGTCAACAACTTATCGACATGGACTTCATCCCCGGACAAGACAGAGAGGGAGGGAGGGGGTCAGTGGGGTGGAATGTCTCATCCGGTGAATCCTGCTGGTGGGGTGTCTCTCGCTCTCTCTCTCGCTCTCTCGCTCTCTGGTGTCCACTGTGCAGAGCAGACACCATCTGGCCAGCTGGAATGCTGCATTGAGCAGGGGGTGGAGGGGTTAAGGGTCTCCTGTCTTGCAGGGGGATGGGTTATGGCTGAGAGATGTAGTACTGAAGTAGTAACAGTAGTGGTATTAACCATGTAATGCCAACTAAAATCTTTTAAGTGGAACAAAAGCAGAAATGGAAGAACACTATGGAAAGCAGTACTGAGGCCATTGGGGCCATTAGCCTTTCCTGTAAATACCTGTAAAAATTACAGTACACAGAAATTGATTCAAAGTGTGTCCTGCCTCTTCATATGATATTATATTACCGGAAAAACAAATATGCATGGGCACTGCGTTTGTGTCCGGTTTAAAGGAATAGTTTGACATTTTGGGAAATGGGCTAAATTTGCTTTCTTGTCAAGAGTAAGAAGAGAGGATTGAAATATGTTTGAAATCATAGTACAATACACAGACTTGTGCACACAATTTACTGCAATAAAATTAAAATAAGTTGAATAATGGCAGTATTATTTAAGTACTCTCTGCAAACCCGTCCTTAAAGGATAAATTCAAGGCAAGCTTTACACCCTCTTTATAGATTGCATAAAAGGTTGCTGTGTTTAAACACAATGCTTTGACTATATCCTTATATGGTTTACAAAGATACATTTGTTTGTGCTTATGTGTTATTAATGGATGTTTCATGGCAACATCTGTCACTCACATGGGCACAGGGCAATACAACTCTAGTTGACATGCACAGAAAAGGTTGCCCATAAACTCACTTGTTTTGAACGTAGATTCAAAACACTCTCTGGTGTGAGATGAAATTCTGCTCCGGCACTGAACTAAAACTAAGTGAAATGTAGTATGGAGAGAAGCCTCGTGCTGCCCCTACACATGGAAACTATTATGTTTGCGCAAATCAAATGAAAGTCTGAAGTATAACCATATGTCCATGTGCCATGCAAATATTACCCTGGTTAAAGACGTCATTGAAGTGGGCTTTGGCTGTGCAGTGGCTGACCAAATACAGTTAGCGTCTTGGTGATGAAGCTGGAAGCGGTCCACTCTAACTGCTAGCTAAGTTTATAAATATGTCTTAGTGGAGATTAGCCTGAGGGTAACCCCCTTACACGTTTCCCCATGGAGATCCCATTGCTCACATTGCCACATCCCTTCTGCTTTATATAAATATTTGTACTGAAGAACTTCTTGGCTGTGCAGCCGACAACCAACCCTACTGAGAGCTGAGGAGAAAGGATAGGTCAGACTGGAGAGAGGGGAGAGATGGGGTTGAGTGGGTGGGTCTTGTGCCTGACTTTTTACAGCCAAGTTTTGCAGTTCAGCTGCAGCGTGTTATTTAACTGCAGGTGAAGCTTAAGACCCCACATGATCAATTAAAATATTAATATCTTGCTGACCATGTGAAACAATATCTACTACAATGAATAAATGCTTCCCTTGTGGAAAAAACATATTCAGATTATGTAGAGCTATAACATAAAGGCTAGTGATTCCTGAGTGTTTTTAATATGATCAGAAAGGGACACAATCAGGCTCCTTCACGCTCTCTTTGCAAGTCAGAAATGCATAATAGGAGAGGTTTCAATAATCAAACCATCTCATCTCCGATCCAAAATACATATAAAAGTAAATATTTGCTCATTTTGAAATAAACTGAGGCAACCTGGGTGCACAAGTGTACTTATTTTGGGTCTTTCCCTCTTAGAGCCTTGTTTAAAACCTTAATTAGCCATTTAAATCTAATTTACAATCCTGATTCAACACAAGGTTGTTGTTTTTAACATCCCTTCAATTACTTGTCAGCTAAGCAACTTCTCTGTGGGAGGTGCATTCACTCAGTGCACCAATAAAATCTCAAAATTACACCTTCATGACAGAAGGTTGGCAAAACAGCAGCAGAACCTACAGAATAAAAGCCAAATGAGAGACCATTAACTAATCTGAAGTTTAAGGCGGAAGGAAAGTCCTGAAACACTGTGACTCAGACTCTTGTATTCCTTGCTTAATATTAGGCAATTCAGGAATTAAAACTTAATCTATGACGACTTGCTCTGATTCAAAACAAAAGAATAACAAGTTGATGTTCGAGTGTAGGACAAGACATGTCAAATAAAAAGCCCTCTTACCAGTGTTGAGTAACAATTTCACCTGCAGATGCTAATCCCCAGACTGACACAAGGCATTCAGATGAATGATAACACTTACCACAACCACATAACACTCACTTCACTTCTGTTCAATAACAATGGAGCGTCTGTCTCTTTGTTTGGGGTCTTTACATGGTCCAAAGAAGAGTGCAGGTAAAGAGCAGCAGAGCATTACAAGAGCCACTCCCTGCTCGGACACGTTTTGCTCCAACTGGATACTGTGCCCTGTGCCCATCAATTCTCTGTTATTTCCCAACAAAACAACAGGAACACAATGCAGCTTCCTCTGATTAATGAGTTATGTGTAACACAAACCTGGGCTGTCCTGCTTAATGTCTCACACTAAGTCTTATCAAGGCACGCATCACTTTTCGTCTTCTGTCTTGCTCAACACCAGTCGGTTGAGGTAGATCTTGGTAAACATGTTGTGACACAGGCCACTGAGATGCCGTACAGTGGGAAAATTACAGCCTGGCAAGACTCAAATACCATAGCCCTCGGATATGAAGGTTCAATTAGTTTCATTCTATTCATCATTTGAGAAAAAAGTAACAGCTGCTGTTGCAATCATAGCACATCTTGAAGATACAGTGTAATAAACATATTTGTTCTCACCGTTTTAAACATAAACCTCTAAATCCACAGCCTGATGACAAGTGCTAAAAGCCAGGGCCCAGTTAAAATCATAGGACAATGACTGCTGAAAGAAACACACTGAACAACCAAAGGCATCAACTCACAAAAAGTAAGGTGGCCATATCTCAAAGGAAATCAAACAAGTCTCATAAATCTCAATGTACACATTTCCCAAGCAGTTTGCACGTGTTTGCATAGCACAGATAAACTTTTGATTCCAAACAATTGTTTGCCAACTTACGTAATTTAGTCTGTATTGGCATTACTG
Source organism: Sander vitreus (assembly GCF_031162955.1). Lineage (NCBI taxonomy): Eukaryota > Metazoa > Chordata > Actinopteri > Perciformes > Percidae > Sander > Sander vitreus. Next base: position 13,314,604 of record NC_135875.1, on the reverse strand, counting down.
TAAGCTTTTTCCACACAGCAGAGTTGAAAAATAAGGTATAGAGTGACAGCCATTTCAGCTTTCTCACACTTCACTTTCTTATCACTTTGTTTTCACAGGTGGTTTTTGCTGAAATCCTCTCGCTCGTCACTGTTTGCAAAGGGACTGACTCGACTTGATCTCTGTTGACCAATTTGCCAAGTCCAAAGTAAAACAGTGGGTGGAAGGATACAACCAGCTGTCACTTGATACAGTATGTTACACAGGGACTACATCAACAAAAAATGCCTAAATTCAATGTAGTGTTAAGTGCTGTTCAAGGGTACAGTTATGCAAAGGCACAAGCCAAAACGGTACAAATAACAAATGTTTTTCCAAGTGCAAATTTAAACAGCAATAAAAAAGGACGATTATCCCCCCCCCCCCAACTGTCAGAACTACGCTGATGATTAAGGAAGGAAACTACACTGACAAATGCAATGACAGCTGCTGTTGAGTGTGCGTATGACAGCGTTTCGACACAAAACTACGCATCATATGCATGAATGTAACATTTGTACCGAATAATGTGCCTGTAAATCCTGAAAACACCTATCAAATACTTCAAATCATTTAAAGAAAGAAGCGTCAGGTTTGTGCACATGCCTTCGAGGTACGTTACATTGCAACAGCATACTCATTACAAAGTTACAACATAAGCTGCCACTTCATACTGTGCATAACATGGGCCTACCTGCAGTCCTTTATGGAGGTCTGCTCAAGCCTCAGCAAACACAACATCCACGGAGATATAACTGTGGGACCCTTGAAGATAGCTGTTCAAACAAAATACCACACTGAGGGTTTAACAGCACATTTAGCTAACGTTACTGTAGTTATGTTTTGGATAGTTCCTGACTATATGCTTACGTTAACCGCAGCACGTCACCGGTAGTCGACTACCGTTCAGTCGGCAAGAGCGAGTCCTCGACGACAATGGGAAAAAAATGGGAATAGATCGAAACTCGTCTTAACCGTTTTGATTTCTTTACGCATCCTCCACCGGAGCTAAAAGGAGACACGGCTCTGTCCTGCACGGGCAGGGTGCAGAGGCGGCATTGAGAGCTGCTGGGCTGGCAGGTCCACTAACTTCAAACTTAAAATGCCTTCTCGCTTCTGATTGGCCCAAAACAGCGATGCATTCACGTGCCTCCAGGTAAACGCCGGCTCCAAATCGGCTCCAAACTATGACTTGTTTGTAGGCGAGTGTTTGTAAAAGTGTTTTTTGGTACAGTAAGACAATAAAAGAAGCCTAAAGTGACAAATTACATTCACCCAAAAACATTGTAGGTACTCATACTTACTTAAAGGTCCATATCATGCTACTTTTCAGGTTCATACTTGTATTTTGGGTTTCTACTAGAACATGCTAACATGTTTTATTGTTAAAAAAAACCATTATTTTTCTCAATCACACTCACATGACGCTCCGTTTTAGCGCCTGTCTCTTAAGCCCCCTCCTGAAAAGCCCATCCACTGTTTGACTTCTATGTTCAATTTGCTTCAAAGCCCGGCACACTTCCTAGGGGCCTTGCATTTCTCTGTGGATTGAGCGTTTTGATACTTTTACAGTATTTATATAGCACCACGACCTGCTTTATAATAAAAAAAAGGCATGGAAATTGAACTTTTTTACAATATGGGACCTTTAACAATTTAGTAGCCTAGTAGCAGTAAACGTAGTACACTACATTGACCCATTTAGCCCACCTGACGAATGCAGTACTTAACAGTTAAGGCTTTTGCAACTTTTAAATATAATAATTTGCAATGGATAGTTTCTGACCCTCAAATTGATGTACTTGATCAGCTTGCAACCCATCTAAGAGTGATTAAAGAGTAATTTTCCTCTAAACTTACCAGGTAATTTGTAAGGGACACAAAAAGTTGAATTATCCAATATTTCACACGCATAAAAAAAACTAAGATGAGAGAAAAATCCCCAAAATAAATTCAATTAGTGTAGCAGAACTATGTTTTTACCTCTTTCCTGTCCCATTAATCAGGTTTTTAGATTCTTAGATGTATCTTGCATTTGGAGGGGACCCCACACACAGGTTGGGAACAACTACCCAACAAGAGTATTCAGAATAGTTAGATTTGGCATCAGCTACACAAATGATCCTAACAGACTGAAAGAGGACATCACTGATATTTTTTCAATGTTCTTTCAATTAGCTATAATGTAAGTAGGACTGTTATTTGTAGTGGGGTATAGCTATTTGCCATTGTAATATTACTCAAACCTTTTTTCTGCCAACTTGTAATTGCTATATTTTCGACAGGACCTGAAGGCATCATAAAGCTAGGTTTGTTAGCATGTTATCTATCCCTCTGTGTTTCTTTGTCTTCGTGTCTGTCACTATCTTACACACACGCAAACACACATTTGATTTATGTTAGTGATTTCATCCAAAATAAAACGCAAAGCACGTGTTGTCTCCATCTACACTCAGCTGTTCACAATAAAAGAGGCTCTCTGTAATGTTAAGGTTGCAGCGCCCCCTGCTCTTCACATTTAGACAAACATCATGGTTTTATAGCTAGTAATCAATGGCTGTTGCAAGCTCTAACACCAAAGAAAAAAACCATGTAATTGAAATGCTCTAACTTGACTAACTAAAGGTGATAAAACGGCAGAATGGCATGTTTTCTTGAACTGTAAGATATGGATTTTAGATTTGTGAGAGCATAAAGTAATTTCCTTCAAAGTAAATATCTATCACTTTAATGTATAGCTTTGTTTACGAATTGTCTGCAAGGGGAAAACCTGTATAGCCTAAACATGCTTTCTGATTTATAAACATTTATCCTGTATTCATATCATGTCCAGATGAGATTTAACTTGAATGCATTTACGCCTAGCATAATGCATCTGCTACATGCACACTGAAATAGATTGTATCGGCATGTATGAGATGAGATTGGGTGTGTGTGTGTGTGTGTGTGTGTGTGTGTGTGTGTGTGTGTGTGTGTGTATGTGTGTGTCTGTTCTTACAGGTGCGTCAGTGAGATGAATTACCGTTTCCTCTGAATAATTAAGTGTATTGGTCTCTCTATTATTAAGTGTTATGTCACCAGAGGTTATGTGAATTACACACACACACACACACACACACACACACACACACACACACACACACACACACACACACACACACACACACACACTACAGGGTACATCTTTTGAACCGTTTAAATTTGTTTGTACAATTCTCCATCAAGTCAGAAGCAATCAGTTCCTGTCACAGAAACGCTGGACCCAATGTAAAACTGTCATCCAGATGACGAATGTATTTACAAATGGAATTCTATATTTTTTATTTCTTTAATTGACTTGTGAGTGTGTTTGTGTTTTACAGTTTGTCAGTTGATATTTAAAACCCAAATGCATGCTGGTGATGCGGTTTAATATCCACCATCAGAGCCAAACAGTCCAGTCCTTTTGTCTTCACCACTCTTCGTCTTCTTTCAGTGGCAGGTTAGTTTGGTAACACCAAGCCCACCTGTAAAACATACAGCCATTACCATGAATTACTGATGACTGGCAGCTATTAAACACATTGTTTAGCTCTAATGAGATCATTTCCAGCAGCCTCATTTTGTGGCTATAAAAGGAAATGTACATCATGAATCTGGGCACATAAAAACTGTTTTCCAAACAATGTTTATTTTTAGCTTTTCTGTGTGTTTTTGATAAGGTAGAAAATTCTACATTACATTCTAGAAATGTGAGTTTGTTTTCTAGGACTTTACCTTTACCCCCTCGATGCACTTAAAATGAACTGCTTGAATGGCCAATGATTAAATTTTTTCCAATATGTGTAAAAGCGGTTAAAGCTATATGTATGAGGACACATTAGAAGTTGTATTTGTATTTTTAAGAATTCCATTCTACTTTTATAAGAAACTAGATGATGAATTTAAAAAAAATTTCCAGCAGAAAGGAATAGCGTGGAAGACTTTGGGCTTTGAATACAGAGAATGACAGTAACGTGTCTTGGCAGGTGGACATATTACAGCATTCAGTACCTTGTCTGGGCTCATTTTAGGACACATCCAGTTGTACAGGTAGTAATGGAGGCTCTTGTCATTGATGCTGAACTTGAGCTTCTCCAGGAAACTCCTGTTATCCATCACTTCGAGAGCAGAGAAGACGTCAAAACCTTTCTGTCAGTCAGGGAAAAGAACATTTATTTTTGTTTTAATACACAGTAGACCAAATCTAAAAATTGACAAAAAACATTGATGCTAATAACCCTTTAAATTTAAATTCAAAATAACATTGACCATTTAACTGCACGCATGCAATTTGGAGGAAAAGGTTTAAAGTTGAACACCTTGTGCACTTCTTAAATGAATGGGACTTTTATTTTGACACACTCACGGATTTAGCGAGGACCAGTGTGTCCTCCATGAGGTCCACTGAGTCGGTGGCGGTACAGGCAACGTAAAGGAGATGAGCTTCTCTCAGTCCAGTGTGGACAGGGTGATTCAGCACCCTGGAGGAGACGCTGTAGAAACTCACCACGTCTGTCAGTGTGCCATCATTACCCTGTGTGTGAGGAGGGGACGTGAATCACTCATTAACTACTGCAGCATAATAGGAGTATTTTTGGTGAGAACAGCTTTTCCCTCTCCGAATAATTTAAAAATCAAAATTGACAAATTGTAATGTCAGACCTTCACAACATAGGTGTCAATCACATTCCCCCTTGGTAACAGCCAGTGCTCTATTTCCTGTAAAGACAACACGGGGCTGAGGTAAAACTTGCGGAGGTTTGCCTGCAGTAGTGAGTGTATCCCCACAACATCTTCTTTAGTCATAGGGCGCAGACCTGGTGTCTTTGTCACCTGGGAGAGAGAGGAGAGACGTTTCAGTAAGTGCTATGACTGTTACCACAAATGTCTGATAATTAAAAATCAGTATCTTTAATTATTTTGTGTACACCTTTTTTCCCAGTTTCCCATTTTGGTCAATGTCAATTTATTTATATAGCACATTTAAAATCAACTCAGATTGACCAAAGTGCTTTACAAGGTAAAATACAACAATAACCCAACCATTGAATACAGAGTATATCACAATAAAATAAACAAATAAAAGGTAATAATATCTTTCCTTAACTGGAAAGAAAGGCCAAAGAAAAAAAAATGTTTTTAACAGTGGTCAGTCAGTTAAAAACTCTGTGATGTCAGGCCAATGGCAGACTACAATGGCATTAATGGGTCTTTGCCTCTTGGTGGCAGCACAAACTAACCTCAGGCAGACGGTTGAATTTGAGAGCTCTCTGCAGGTTCATGTTCTGTCTCAGACCTGGGTAGCTCACCTCCGTCAGCTTTCGGGGATTCAGAAGGCGATGCCAGCACCTAAAGGATTTAGTGTGTTTATTCGGTAGGGACAGTAAAGATATAACGTTGCTTTGTAAGAGAAATACCTAAGATGAGATGTATTAGGTACATAACTAAAGCTAATTGCTCATTGTGACATACTTGTTTGGAAGAAATAGCATATGTACTGTACACTTAAAACAAAGAATGCATGTTTGGTAATTAGGGGAATAACCAGATAAAGAAGTATTTCTCCATAACATAAAATATTCAAGACTAAATAAAATATTACTAAAGTTACATTTTGGGATTAAAAACTCAGCTAATCTGCATCAACAGGACTGAGTGGGAGTGGTTTGAAAGGGTTTGATTGACAGTGACCTGGCAGCAAAGAAAGACGTGACATCACCTTTTTCCAAATGCTCTCTGCTGCTTCAAAGGAAGCAGCGATAAAAACAGAAGTCTGCCATGTGAAATTTCAAGTTGAAGTCAAAACCCACCCCTCCTATGAAAGAGTTTTTTTCAGGGCTTTAAAAGTGCTAATTGCCCTTAAAAACCAAGTGTGCGATAATCCTGTGCAGCAGCCACTACCTGCAGGAGCTCATTGGTGTGGGCAGCACTATGCCAGCTGTGTAGACAGCTTGGTGGAGGCCCTGCTGGTTGACCCGTCTGGTGAGCTCTCGGATCAGAACTGGAGTCATCCGCTTGAGGCGTAGCTTCTTATGAACACACAGGAACTTGACCTGTACCATCCGCTTCTCCCTGCAGGAAAACACGTTTTAAGCATTTGTTCTGAGACACTTGTGGATAAAATTGCCACAGTTTTGTTGGCAAGTGATCTGAATACTAATATTGCTCATCAGATTTCACACATATGCAGATGAGCCACTCACGTCTCATATATGTGGACATCTGCGGGAAGAGCAGCAACGAAGCCGACTAACTTGTTATTGGCGTCTACTCGCACACCACAGTTCCACTGGGCCAGCCAGTTGGGAGGTTGTAAAGCCCTAAAGAGGGAGAGAGCAACTGCGATATGACTCTGTGAATACATGCTGGAGTAGTTAAAAAAAACTCTAATACAATTTCCAATAAAAGAATTGAGCATGAGATGACTCAGCTGAATGAATACAGCAGCTTTCTTTAAGCTCAGGGCCAAAGACCTGTGCCAGTTCATGGAATGCTAATGTTAATTATTCATATCAAAGTAAATGTTATTATGTTTTGATAGAAGTGTTCCCTGAAGGTGGAGATACCATGTATGCAGATCACAGAGGAAAAAGGCAGTGGTAAAGAGATTAGAGTAGCCGGCTTGTAACTGATAACGGTGTGTTGGAGGGTTTGAGTGGGGAAAATGATTATGTCCTTTTTAGACGCCTTAATTCCTTTATTGCAACTCAGAGGCTAAGAAATGTTTTAGATGTACTGAGCACTTTTAAAGTGTATTAATGCAAGACAGAGCTGAAACAGCACTGCTCAATATTTACCAGATGAATAAAAGGTTTAAAAAGAAAGTTTGGCTGACATACATTCAAAATCTAGAAATCCAAAGTGACTAAATGCGCCTGCTTGAAGCTTACCATTGCAAATACTCCAGCGAGAACTCCAATCTGATAGTGTTGTCATCCTCTTCCACGTAGTTCTCATTGAGCAAAGTGCATAGCTCCTTCAACTGCATTGATACGTAGATGGAAAAATGTTGAATGTGCCTCGATGTGAGTCAATTTTACTTAAACTTCACACTAGAAAAGACTGTTCCTGTGCTCTGAAAGACCAGAATTTGACAGATGTTGGTTGCAGTTTCTAACAATGTACATACAGTAACTTGCAGTAAGAAACCTACCACTGTAGAGCTGCTCAGGTCCAGAGTGTCCCAAGAAAAACCTTGAGGTAGAGAGTAGGGTTCCTTACGGACACTGGCTTCACCCTCCACTATTGGGCCATGAGTCACAATGCTGTCCCCTGAGCACACAAGTATAAAGAAACACAAATAAGGTATACATAACTTCATTCTCAATATTGCAATTAAAGGGAATGATGTATGGACTTCCGGTAATGGCTTTTTAAAATGAATGCTCTGTAATGACAATGCTAAAATTGGATGATAGGGTTTCTTCTTCTTCTTCTTACTATTTTGTATAAAAGCACACATTAAAGTGGAATTGAACATTAAAGTCTGTGCAACTGAGAAGTCCATCGATACCTTTTTTTAAATGACTATATGTAACGTTCAGTTTGTCTTGATTTCAGCGCCCCCTTTGGACAAAAGCAATAGTGTTTTTACCAAACTTGCTGTCGTAAAGATCTAGGAGTTAGCGTTACGGGGAGGTCATATAGTTGCGATGAATGTTTTACTCAGACAGATAATAATTAATTTACAATAAGAGAATACGTTACAGATGCATCGTTGCATTTCAAGTTTTGCATACAGTTACTTAGCCTACTTTGGATGTATCGTGAGCTAAACCGGGTATCACTGTCAATGTGTCACGAGCCAAAGCATTAATAATTTGTTGTAGCAACCAACGTAATAAATGAGATTAATATAGTGCATTTCATGAAACCCAAGGATGCTTCACACAGGTACAGGGGGACAAGAGAAAAGAAAATAGTAATCCCAACACAAACACGGACTAAAAGGAACAAAACGTCCACGCTAAATGAAAGGGGGGCGTCATTTCATGTCGGCTTCTGACGTACAACCACATCACGCAATCTGAAGTTATTTTATGAATGAAATAGACATATTACATAGCTGAGGGCCAATTCGGGGACGTTTTTGAATCATTTACAATCCCGTATTTGTCTCCATCTGTTGAAAGTGTGACTCAGATTTTGCCAGTTGTCTTTCACTTTCCCTTTTAGCTTTTAGTTGTTCTTAGTTTAATTTCCTTCTTTTCTGTGATGGCCCTGCCCCAGTATCAGCCATAACTACAACAGATAACTTCTAAAATACAATTAGGCCTATATAAAGAAATCTCCCGCTACCTTCTACCTGCATACTCACTAAAACAGGCTTTTCCGGTGTTCAGCCGAGATCTGTGACCCTTCAGAATGTGTGCTCTGTAGCGCTGTCTACCTGCCATTAATCATTTTGTGACTTTGCGGGAAAAAATCGGACCCGGGCAAAGACATAGGCAAAATAGCATTCTTTTCACTGTTACACAGTTTCAGAAACATTTAAAAGTTACATAACAGTCACTTTAAATCAATTAAATTAGTGTGCAATATGGGCCGTGATCAGCAGTGGTATTAAAGGTATCCAGAGCAGTGTTTTGATGAGTGCCTCTCGTATTTTCATGTTCACCCCCGTTGCCATACACATGCACAACCAGGGGGAATGTGATAACACGTCTTCCCACAGATGTTAGTGGTAATGTGCTGTATAAGATAGCAATGTACCAATACAATGATAGAAGTAGCTTGAAAGTTGCTGTAAACATTGTCACTTTTAATAATCAAAGGAAGGATTTGCAATACTCTTGACTTTCTGCACAGTGAATAGTACATTTTTATACTTAATGGAACATTTTGGTAAATTTTGGTTATTCGCTTTCTGGCAGAGAGTTAATGAGAAGATTGGTACCACTCTCACATCTCTCTGTTAAATATAAGGTAACAGCCAGCAGCTGCAGGTTAGTGTAGCTTGGCATAAAGACTGGAAACAGCCTGGCTCTGTCCAAAGGTAACACAAGCCACCTACCAACACCTCAACACAGCTTGCTACATAACATGTTATGTCAAAAGAAAAAAGTATCAAAATGACAATTTGCTGTTATGTGTGCCGAACTATTCCTTTGCTGCAACCAGCAACTTCCTGAAGTCTCTGCTGGTTGCCTGGAAACTGCTCAGATCCAAGAAATAGTCCAGAACATAATCCCTCCTGACATTTTTACACTGTTAACTACTGAGCATTAGAGCTGCTGGTAGGTCGGTTTTTGTAAGTCGGGCTACCTGTTTCCAGTCTTTATGCTAAGCTACGCTAACCTGCTGATGGCTATAGCCTTTATGCAAGTGGTATCAATCATCTCATCTAATTCTCCTGCAGAAAGCGAATAAGCATTTCCCAAAATGTCAGACTTTTGCTTTAAGTATAGATTTCAACTAATGATTTTGTTTTTAGAGTATAGGAACAGGAATTGTTTCTTACCCAGTTTGGGGACAGGCTGTGTGTCCCAGAAATGGTACATGTGGTTTTTGGCTTGCTGCAGGGTCTTGGGCAGACTCCGGCCCAAGGAGAAGAGGTGGAGGGCTTTCTGGATCTCCTGCTGCTTCGTCTCAGGAAGGGAGTCCAACTAGAGAAGAACAAGGCAGGCAAGGACAAGTTACTATATAATCTTTTCCAGGAAGATTAAATGTTTGACCGTCAAACAGCAGCATAAGTCAGCTTGATCCCTACAGCCAAAACCGGTCATTTCAATAGACACATTTACCTGTTTCATGTGCGATATGCATACAGCACACCCTCAGGAAAGTTTATGAGTATTTACATTGTCACAAACTAATACCAGCACACATACATCACTGCATGTATGCACGCACAGAAAGACACAAACCATAGCAAATAGGTCCATGGGTCCCTCTGGTTTCCAGGCATCTTCCTTCTTTAGCTTCTTTTTTCTCCCTTTTAGACTCTCGACCTCTGTCAGTTTCTTATCACTGAAAGACATTTCCATGCAGACGTTCTTGTACAGTATATTGTGAGGGTGAATTTTACTGAATTCTTTTTTTACTCACTGAAGAAACAGAGATCTGAAAATACTGTCGTACTTACAGCAAGTTTGAATCACTCATTGTGAACAAGTGCGAGTCCTTGAAGCTGAGGGTGAATCGGGGTGTTTTCTAACACATTGGTGGTTTTTCATTTCTTATCTTGGCGAGCAGCGAGGGGAGGAGAGTGACCGCCTCAGTCACCCAACCCAATCCCACCCAGTGTATAGATAACTGAGAACAATACCAACAATTAAATATAACTTTTCACAGTCTGCACATGTCAGACAGCTGCTGGGTGGAGCACTGCAGCAGATTAAAGCTTATAGAAGCTTGATCCAGGCAGCAGATTTAATTGGTTGAAGTTGTCTGTTCCCATATAGCTTATTCTTGCATTTAAAAGTCAGCCTTGTTTTACCCAGCAGAGAAACATTGGCTTAAAAAGTATTTTAATGAAATGATTAGTGATTAAAACATTTTGTTGGTTCCTTTCCAGCTGCAATATGCAATAACATATATTTTCCATATTTGAGCTTTTTGATGATAAATATCTATTTAAGCATTTCTCTGAAATGGCTTCTCACCAGAACAATACTTTAGAGTACTAAACAGCCTTTAATAAACAACACAACATTCTTTCAGTAAACATTATAAAATAATATTTATTGGTTTTATTTATTCCCAACTTATAGTTTTATTCACTACTGGATAAGAAGATGTGTTTGATATCAGCACATATTCACTTACAACTAATTTGAATTTGAGAGAGAGCGTTCTTTATTTATATAAAAAAAGTTCTTTGCCTAATTTGAACATGTAAAAAAAAAAAAAAGAATATATATATATATATATATATATATATATATATATAATTAAAATGACAGATAAATAAGGACATGTACTTCTCAGCACAATCTACCAAAATTATTATAAGTAATTCAAATAAGAAATTCCCATGTTCAAAAAGGAGTGGGAAGAAGTTCATAAAACTTTTCTGGTCCCACCCCCTTTCTCTATTTTTATCCTTTAGTTAAATACAAAACAATTCAACACAATTCTTCTTTGCATACACGTACACCGTATATCTACCTACCGACAGCTCACATATATCCATGCATACACAGGCACAGATGCATACATACAGACACTTTTTTTTCTTTTTTTTTTTTTCCTCTCTTTCTTTTCCATCTATGTTCTTCGTTTCCGTCTAGCTATAGTAAATCAAATAATAACACATCCATACTAGACTTAGTATATAGGTCCAGGAAGCACTTGTACTTTTTAGAGGAAAAGTACATTTCTAAGCAGTTCTAAGAACTACTCTCCCCCAAAATCTTTTTTTCCGTTTGCATTCCCACTGGCCAAGTGGCCATAGGGACTGGTAGAAGGGGTAAGGGAGTGACGCAAGCACGGCAACGGTCTTTATAGCATCATCACTAGACCTTAGCGCCACATACAACAACAACAAAGCAGCATGGAGGAGGCCGTACATGGCCAGCAGTGCCTGCACCTCCGCATCAGTCCACTTTTCCGAGTTCCGCATTCCGTCCATTCTCGTAGTAATTCACGCAATGTTTTGCTCAACACAGACGGGGCTTTATTATACTCGGAACAGACCCCGCTTCTGCCTGCTGCGCTGTGGACGTGTGTGTGTGTGTGCGTGTGACTGTGTGTATGTGTGTGACGGTCGGCGAGCCGCAGGACACGCTTGTGGAGTTTAACTCCGAAAAGACAGTTAACCACAGGTTCCCGTTAATCTTATGATGGACATGTGTTGTGATATTTAAACAAACGAACCGTCAACGGCGAAATAAAAGCCTCTTATTTACGAGAGCGGTCTGAGAGACCTCCAGCTTACAGCGAGGTGTCTGAGCATGACTGGCTGAGCGACGAGCTAGAGGCTGGGGCAGGTGCTTGCTGGCTGTCGCCTCACTTCATGGAGCATCTCAACTCCGAAAACTTTGAAGCAAATTGTCAATTCGGCATAAATTTTCGCAAGACTGCCTATATTCGAAATCTAAACAGTTAATTTCTTGCCTAAAACGTTGTCAGAAGTGAATTTAATGATGAATAAGACAGTGAAAATTGTTAAAAATGTCCCATTGTTGGTTGTTGCTCTGTCTGCAAGTTCCGAGTTGGCAGTGGGCGTGACTTATAAGTTTGACCAATCAAGTACACCTAGGAAAAGGGAAAAGACCCTGCTCTGAAGTGGGAGCTAAAAAACTACGCTACTGCGGCCAGAGGAACTTAAAAATGCCCAAATTTTTCCTGTCGGAACACGACGAAAAAAGTGTTCTAGGAACGTTTAGTTCTAAGAACTGCAAAAATGCCTCCAGTCGGAAAGCCCCTAATACTATCACCTCGAGTCCTTTTCAATATATTCATTTTAAATAGTCTCTTGAAATTGCTCATTGTTGTACATGATTTCATCTTTTCACTGCAGCTGTTCCATACATTAACTCCCTGGGTAATGATGCAGTGATATTTAGCATTTGTTCTTATATGTTTCTTTTGAAATACAGACGTTCCTCTTAAGTTATGCTTGCTCTCTCTCATTTGAAACAACCCTTGGATACTGTTCGATAGCTGTTGATTATTTACTTTGTACATAATTTGTGCAGTTTTAAAGTCAACAAAATCTCTGAATTTTAGTGCTTTTAATTTGATAAAAAGTGGATTAGTTGATGCTCTATAAGTGGTTTTATTTACAAGTCTTAAGGCTCTCTTTTGAAGAATAAAAATAGGTTCAATGTTCATTTTGTAAGTGTTTCCCCACACTTCCAAACAGTAAGTAATGTATGGCAGTATGAAGGAACAATACAATGTATACAATGAGCATTGATTTAATAGGTAATTGGTTTTACACAGTATGGCAATTGATTTGGATATTTTATCCTTAATATAGTGTATTATTACTCCCAGAAATTTAAGTTCTTTTACTTTTCTATTTCAATGTCATTTATCATAAGTTTTTTGTGTAAAGTTATTGCACGATTACCAAAAATTATAAATTTTGTTTAACTTAAGTTCAGTTTTAGCTTATTTGCATCAAACCAACTTTTCATCTTTTTTAATTTATTTTCCACTGTATCCAAGAGTTGTTCCAAATTTTCCCCAGAACAGATTAAATTAGTGTCATCAGCAAATAAAATGGTTTTCAATTTTTTTTACACCTGCCATACATTATTTATATACAGTTAAAGTTAAACAGCAATGGTCCCAACACTGACCCCTGGGAACCCCACAGGTGATTTTCTTTAACTTTGATTTATGGTTTTGCAGTTCAACATATTGTTGTCGATTATGTAAGTAGCTATTTAACCAAGAAAGTGCAGTCCCCCTAATTCCATATTTGTATAATTTCATGATCAATAAATTGTGGTCTACTGTATCAAATGCCTTCTTAAGATTCAAGAATAACCCCACTGCATTTTGTTTTGTTCTATTGCTGTTGTTATTTCTTCTACAAATTGAATAAGTGCATGTGAAGTTGTCCTATTAGCCCTGAAACCATATTGCTGATCACACAGTATATTATGTTTAGTAATGAAGTTATCGAGCCTTGTAGAGAATATTTTTTCTAATATTTTTGAGAATTGGGAGAGCAGTGAAACAGGTCTGCAGTTTGAAAGTGTATATTTTTCACCAGCCTTGTATATTGGTATCACCTTTGCCAATTTCATTTTATCTGGAAAGACTCCAGTTTTCAGAGATTGATTACATACATACGTTAGAGGTTTAACAACACAACCAATAATACTTTTGACCATAAACATGTCAATGCCATTCCAGTCTGTGGACTTTTTTCATCAGTTCCCTTAATAAACATAGATTCATTCATATTTTCATTCTTGCTTAGCACATCATTTATACTGCCAGTCTTTGCAAACTCCTCAGCTAAACCTGGACCAACTGCAACAAAAAAATCATTAAATTCATTTGCAGCCAAGGTCATATCCTTAACCTCAGTTTTGTTTTTAGTCAAAAAAGTAACCCTAATAGGTTTTTTAGACCTAACGCGCTTTGTGTTGCGCTTGCCGCAGGTTTCAGGGCACATCTACAGAGTTCTGCGCAACCAGTTCTGCATCTGGTCTTTGGTCTGAAAAACCCTTAAATGTTGAAGTTGTTTACCAAATTAAAACACAGAAAAGGCAGAGAGTTATGTATTTCTTTCCTCTTTATTAAAGAGAATGGTAGTCTAAATTGCTTTTGGGGAGAGCAGGTAAGGGTCTTTTAACTTCTTCTCATCCTAGATTTAGTTTAATTTTTTTACATTACAGTTATTGTAAAAAATGAATACAAATGAAATTGTTTTTATTTTTTATTATAAAAAAACAACAACAACAAAAAAGGCAGAGTGCAAGACACGGCAGAGGAGCATGTTCTTGTTGAGGCTCAGGAATTTCAACATCATTTCAAACATACCGCATGTTCTATTTATTACTTGTGGTCGGTGCACTTTCCCGGTCCTGTGAATGCAGGCAGGACGATAACACTCTGGAGGCAGCAGTAAGTCAGAGGATGAACAACAAACAACACGTCTCTGGTGAGCTGATGCAGCCTCTATACACTGTATGTCTAACTCTATATCTAGCATTCTTTGTTGTTTTGTTTAATTGTATCTGTGTGCCATTTCTGTTTTTTTTATTCCAGAGGTCACTAAAATGCATCGCCTAATTGTGCTGCAGCCCTCTTGAGTCACTGAGGGAGTCCCTCAGGTTTATCATGATGGGGAAAAATAATGGTTACACTTTACTTGAAGGTATCTACATAAGAGTGACATGACACCGTCATGAATGTGTCATAAACATAAACAAGTCATAAACGTTTATGACATAACACTTCTGCCATTAAGTGTCATTCGGTTTTTTTTTTCATGACAAATTAGGGTTAGGATTAGGGTTAGGGTTCATGTGTCATGACAGTGTCATGTGTTCATGTCACTCTTCTGTAGATACCTTCAAGTAAAGTGTTACCGAAATAATTTACCCATTTTGTCGAGAAGGTAAGGTAATTCACTTTGGATGTATTGATGATTTCTGTCCACCCCTGGTGATTACTGTCATTCTCCACGCGTAGACAGCAAATTTACTATCAGGTCATGTCAGAGAAATTGATTGTGATTCACATATATGTGAACATAATATGATCACTCTCCATTATTGTCTATTTGGACATATACAAACTGAAAACACATCTAGTTTAGTTAATGTAGTTAGATTGGTGACCTGTGTTTGTTTGCAAGAATTGCAGTACATAAGACAGTTATTTGTACCAAGAAACTAGAGTATGCATTGGCACGCCTTTAATTTATGCGGATCAAACTCCACCCTGACATTTTGGGGTAGAGAAAACATTTCACCATACCCATGAAGACGAGACATTATGAACAAGCGAAAGAGCAGGGTAAGCTCCTGGATTTATACATTATGTGACAGGAGCCATCTTGTTTTTGATGTTTTTTCTAATATTGTCTCATTTCTATGACTTTACTACACCTTGTTAAACCCTCTAAGTATAACTGCGTGCTCTAGACCTAATCACTCCAGATCCTGTATTGTTTTTTTTGTGCTTAAAGTTGGCTGATGCACAGAGATCCCCTTATCCTTAGAAAAAGAGGACTTTACATTAAGTTGCCAGATGTGAGGAGCAGATTGAGACCGAAGAAACAGAAAAGACGTACAGTATGTCATTCTTTGGTTCATGGGATGGAACTTTTTTTTCTTACTACTACACCATATTCATGTATGTCATTTTATGGGTTACCTTGTTTTAGATTATTCTGTAATTGCAATTAATGTATGCAACCTAATCCCTGAAATGCTTTAAATAAAAATGAATGTCATATATTCATACCCAGGCCTGTAGATGGCGCAAAAACACCTACACAAATGAAATACACCACTATTACAAGTTAAGGTAAGTTTGCTGACAAACACACACACACACACACACACACACACACACACACACACACACACACACACACACACACACACACACACACACACACACACACACACACACACACACACACACACAAACACACACACACACAGAGTCAGAACCATTACTAATCTGTAAATAGATCTGTACTGCTGTGATCTCTGCCGAACAAGATCCTCCTCGCTTTGCCTCGCTTCTCTTCTTCCCCGTCTCCCTCGTCTGTCTTGGTGTCTGTAACTCTGTTGTTTGCGAATTGGATGAATGAGCAACAATCTCTGCATCTCTCTTTCTCTCTGCTGACTCGTCTTTCAGTTTCTCTGACTCACTGTCTCTCAGATTTCTCTTTCAGCCTGTTGTTCCGCCCTTGTCTTATTCTCTCTCACTTATGCATTTAACTCAACTTGATACTTCTTGGCAGCCATCTGACTGTCAAATAAGTCCCAATTTCCAAAATATAGAGTCAATATTTCTAATCAGTGCATTGGGATAATTTGACCATTAAATATCTGTTTATCTTTTTGCATTCAGCCTAAATAATCAAAATCTGCAAGCAATAGAAGCTCTTCTTTTGCTATTTTGTTTCTGTCTTTTTTTTTGTTTGAAATTGTTAATTTCATTGTCACTTTAACAGGATAAAGATAAATGGCAAAACCTGAAGTTATAGTCTATAAGTGGAAGAATGTGCCATGTCTTCTTTCAAAAGTTACAAGTTATCATTATTTTACACATAAAATGTGAACCCATGTGTTTTGTTTGTGTTGAAAAACGTATTTCCACTTATGTTGATTTCAGATAGGTTGAAGGATAACCTGCCCCTCCAGGGGTTGAGGAAATTCATCAACCCCTCATAAAACTCTCACAAACCCTTTCATGTGAAAATAGATAGTCCTTCAGGTATAAACGGCACCATTTTACTTTGAAAAGGGGGCATTTTGTAGACAAACTCCAAAACAAAAGCCAGCCTTCCAAGAAATTAGACTCGTGTTGGACGATTCTGCAGCACAAGATTTACATTCAATGCCATTGCTCAGTGCTACTCTGCAGCAAAGTGTTTGCGTTTTATGTAGCATGACAAAAGTAAAGTTGGAGGTGGATGCATGTGTGCCGTCTGACCTTAATTCTCAAAAAACTGATTTTGTGTCCTGTCAGAGTTTTTTTTTTAAAACCTAATGGTTACCTTTTTATCGTTAACGCTATGTGTAGAATGTGTGGTTATAGCATCTTTCAAATCAGAATCAGATGCCATTGTTTTTTTTCCCCCAAGTCACTGATTGAATTTGGATCCATGGTGGGGAGTGGATGGGGGAGTTGCACTACTGGGGGGTCTGATATTTTTAATTCTACTAGGAGTGTCTTTAAAGGTCCCATATTATGCTCATTTTCAGGTTTATGATTGTATTTTGGGTTTCTACTAGAACATACAAAACATGCTCAAAAAACACATTCTTTTTATCATACTTTCTGTCTGAATATTCCTGTTTTAACCTCTGTCTGAAACGCTCCATTTTTCTCTTTAAGCCTCCCCACCCGAAAAAGTCTAGTCTGTTCTGATTGGTCAGCGTTTCAGGGTCTTCTCTAACTGCATTCTCTGAGGGGCTGTTCACATTGTACGCGGCATGCACTGTGCTCGCTGCTAGGTTGTCCTATTCCCAAATATATTTGTTGTGCTTGCTGCTGGGCTCAGCGCAAATTTATGTCATACATGAGCCAATATTTGAATGCATGTCACGTCTGCGTCCGGTGTTTACATCAGACGTGCAGTACATGCAACATTGTGTAGGATACAGAGTAGTGATTTGGTGGCGAAGATGTTTCTGTCTTTGAAACAAAAGAAAGCCTTGGCACTTGCCCTGGTTGTGAGGAGAAGACGGAGGAAGGCAGCAGGAAGAAGGGTGTGGGTGCACGAGACCCTCAGGTCCAGAGAGCAGTTAGGGGAATTCCGGCTGGTGAAGGAGCTCCGCTTTCACTTTGACCGGTTCCAGGGGTACTTTCAGCTCAACAGGGAGCAATTTGACAGTCTGCTGACGAGAGTCGGGCCTACGATTTCCCGGATGCGAACAACATTCCGAAAGCCCATTTCTGGTTATTTGTCTCTTCCTGACTTGTGGCTCCAGACAAGACAGTATGGAAAAGTACTTCCAAGTACTTTTTTGGTCTGCCCCTGCACCACTTTTTTGTCACTCTGTTGCCTCCTTTCCTTTATGTACCTGTCCCTTAGGTTCTTCCACCTTTTCTTCCACTCCTCCTCTAAATAGATGAAGACGTGTGGATTATTTTCATTTCTAAATAAAATGTTGCATTTCAACACTATGTGTCACTGCATGTTTACATACATAAGTAAGAGGTCTGCAGTCATTACAGTTGGGTATAATAAAGCTAAGATATGAGCCTACATTCATCATTCATTCTCTGGAAAACACTTTGTTTAATGCATATGTGCAATTAATTCCTCCAAAACTGGAGCTTACACACTTAGAAATGGGTAGTTATTCTGTGTAAAGGCCATATACCTAACTACCTATATGTGAACTTCAATGAAAATTAACATGACTTGTGTCAATCAGTCCATCATATTTTACATCATATAAACATACAAATACAAATATATCCTACAAATACCTGTATGGAGCTGTATAATCAACTTGGTATTTGGTTTTCGCAGCTCACAACAGTAGGCTACAGTTCTACTCTGTTGCTTTGGCGTATTTCTCAGTTCAGAGATGACAATAATGTGTAACTTTGTCACATAGGGAATAGTGCTCCCTTTTATGTGCATTGTTCATTAGACTATAGTGAACTGTTAAATATGGACAAAAACGCGGTTTCACTATCTTGGTATAAACAATGGCGTAAGGACTTGTCAGTTTGATTCATTGGTATAAATACTTGCTTTGGACACAAACAAAAGATTTCCAGCAAGATACACGATTTTTCAGGTCAGTCACTATATGGTGCAGTTTACACCAATTGTTTTAAGAAATGCACTCACTGTTGCAAATTATGATTTGACAAATGCACCAAAGTAAATGAGAAAAAATGTAACATAGGATTGTATTTCAGTGGATATATGTCCATGTTGATTTCACATAGCTAAAACAAACCTGAATGATTTAAATTAAGAGGCTACAATAACCTACACAGCTGGCATGCCTATTATGGTGAAAATATGCTTCCACAGCATAGTTTTGCGTCCGAGGTCTCTGTACGACCTCAAACTTGTGTCGTAGCCTATACAGCTCTGGGAGATCGCTGACGGCCAAAATCAACCTCTTGTCCATGTTCTGTTTGTGGATCCACGTGTATTCTGTGTTTTTGTAGTTGTTTTTTTCAGACACTTAAATGCACGTCACAGCACACTGCGGCTGCTCTTGCGCAATGTTGACCGCGTCATGCACAAGAGCGGCAAGCCGTAAAATGCAGTTTGCAGTTCTTGCACGCGCAAGCCATTGACAATAATGGGTTTCATAGTGCAGCGCTGCCGCTTGCGCGTACTATGTGAACGACCCCTGAGTCTCTGCACCTTCATTGCAGCCGGAGAATGACTGTCCGGGCAGCTCGTTTAAAGGCACAGTTTCTGAATACGGGCTGTGCGCATTTCTCGGTGGACTGAGTGTTTTGATACATTTACAGTTAGTTAGTTATATAGCACCTCAACCTGCTTTATAATAAAAAATAAAAAAACACATGCAATATGGGCCCTTTAATCAACTGTGTCTTTAATGAATTTGAAATTTTAAATGTTAGCATTAAATGTTCAGAAATGTAACATCACTTTTGTATTTTGGCAATATAAGTGTTCTTGTTTGGCGAATAGGTTGTTAAAAGCACTTCCCCCAACACACTTGTCACTCACCTTGATGGGCTGTCTACCTTAAAAACAGTGTATGGCCTGAAGCTGAGCTAACTGCCTCCCCACCAAGGGTGTGGATGAAACAAACAAACGAACAAACGGGGGGCTTTCACTTGAACACACAGACTTAAATGGATCAAGAATTCATATCTTGTACGTTTTGTTGTTTCAACATCAAAGAATTCCATGTTGTAACATACAAGTAAGAAAACCTGTGGGATCACCTCCTGGAAAGTTAGCCATAAAAAGCCATAAAAAGCCATAAATCTGAGTCTAACTCTGGTTAAATTGGAGAAGGCAGCACCAGCCTGTGGAATTAATGCAGGCTGGGCTTTCTGGGTCCTAATCAGCATCTTTTCATCAAAGTGTCAAAGATGCTACTTTGATGTTGCTGACAACTCAGAAAAAATGTAGAGCCTGATTGGAGGATCCTCCCTCTTAAATCATGCAACCGCAGGGCATTGTTTGTTATATTTATTTATTATTATTATTATTTGGCCATGTTGCCGGCCATGATAAGTGGACTGGACAACAGTATTTGCATTCACCTTGCGCTCCAAGCTAAATACTTTCTCTCTGTGCCAGATTCTGTGGTAGAAGAGGTCTAGCTTTCAAAAATCGAATCTGCCGGCTGTGTTATTGGCAACTTGTCATCTCTGTCCACCGTCATCCATCTTACATTTAAGGCATGTAGCTGGCATTACGGTGACAGCGGTAGTGAGCGAGCAGGATTCAGTGTCTTGTTCTAGGAGACATGGGATAACTCGGAGAAAATGGCTGCCGTGGGCGATCGAAAGATTGACTTTACAATTACATCTAAAACCGTGGATAATCTCCATCTCACCTTTACTTGATTTCTTTCTACCTCTCTCTCTGTCTCATTCTCTTGCTAGATCTACTCCAACAAAAGAATGAGACAGAAAAAGTTTAATTTCACTTCATTTGGCCTTGCCAGAAAAGAAACAAATTCTGACAACTCAAGTGGTCAATCAAAGGAGAAACAAACAAATGAAAAGGTTAATTACTTCATCATCCTCTGAAAATGTTGGCAGGACTTTGGAAACTTAGTTACAGAGAGGTATAAACATACCATAGGTTTTTGTCTGTAAAGTTGTGCTCAAACTGAGCACCACAGCCTCTCCATCATTTACAGCTTGTTTGCATGGTGAATTTAGGCAGTGGTGCAAAAAGTGGATATGTGCTGTATGCGGTGCATAGGGGCGTAGCACCACGTGGGGCGCCAAAGCGATGGTAAAAAAAAAAAGTAATTTGTTTTGGTATTTTCTATATGTGGCTGCTGTTGTGCGTTTCTAAATCATTTCTGCATTTCCTCAATGTTATTATATAACATTTTAGAGGACTAACATGCTAGAGTAGGTGCCCTGTCTCATAAGATTCCATCATAGAATGTTGACATAGAAGAGGGAAGGACGTTGGGGGGGGGCGCAGAGCAAGCAGGTACAAGTAGTGAAGTAGAGTAGTATGGAAAAAGAACAAAGCAAAACAGCTGTTGGGACGAAAAATAGAAAAAGAAAGAGGAAAAAAGAGATGACATGTAAAGGAATGTGACAGCAGTTAAATAAGTGGATGGTGAAAGGCAATAGGTAGGATTTAAAGTGTGACGTCTGTGCTTGGAGGCTTGCAAATATTCATGTTAACGGACTAGCTAGCGTTTGCTAACACTGGAAATGTAGCAGCCAAATGGGGGTTTACAGCTAGCTTAGACTATGCAAAACCGAGGTTGCTGAGCTGAAAACTGGTAAATATAAGGTAGCATGTACAATAAATGACAACAATCTGGAAAACATAACTAATGCAATAACTCATGCATAGATTTGCTACCAAACTTGGAGGCTTGCAAATATCCATGTTAGCTGGCTAGTGTTTGCTAACTTAATGCAAACCAATATTGCTGATAGCTACATTTAGATTTTGGTTAAACCCTATGGTACCAATCCCATGCATGACATATCTCAATTTTATTAAGGTAAAATAACTGGTAAATTTAAGTATATATTGCATGCACAATAAATGACAAGAAGAAAAATAAATAAATATGAAAAAAAATAAAATTATATATAACAAAATGTGAATGTAATTTCAATAGCAGCACAACCTTACTGCATAATAGTTGTCTTATCTGATGCTATCACTAGGCTGATTTAAGAATTGAATTTAGGCTGCTATATTTAACAGTGAGTTCATTTCATTCAGGTGTGAGGATGGTGGATCAGGAAAGACAGGGGAAGGCAACAGGTAGGGCTAACATTAGGTGGAAGTGTAGGGGGAGCCACTTGATACCAACATATTATTTTCTTAATATTATTAATATGGAAAAACTAATGAAAAATCTATTACATAATTATTTGACAAAATGTCTTAGTGGAGAAGAACACAGGCAAGGAGTGAATGAGACAGACATGAGGTCAGGATAGCATCAAGTAGAGATGAGACCAGTGATGACATCAAGTAGAGATGAGACCAGTGATGACATCAGGTAGGTGTTTTATTAGTTAGACCACACAAAACTAAATGTCGAGTATGGTTCGAAGTTCTGTTGACCAACCTATTCACTGTGTGAAAGATAAACCTTAATTATTTAAAGCTCATACGTGAGGATGTCCGGCATCAAAATTGTTGCTGCATACCCCTCTGACACTGGGTAGTTGCGCCCCTGAATTTAGGGCAGATAAGTCATTGTTTAATTATTTTAAAAAGGTTTCAAAGGTAATATGTCTAAAAATATACATAAACATGAGTCCAACATAATCTGATAAATCTGTCTTTGTGATTTGTTTTTAAATGTACACAACATTGATGATAGGCTTATTGGCCTTTAGGTAAGGTAGTTGTCTGTAATGTCTGTTTACATTAAAACATGATGTATAAATATATGAATACGTCAGTAATTATTATAATAGCTTAGTATTGTATGTACCATCAAATGGTATGTGTAAAGGCTTAAGGCTGCCCTACACGTTATTGTAGATCCAATTTAATATGCAACTCAATTTTATACAATGTGGTGGGGGTCCCTGCTCCAACTTTCTTTCAGTGAAGGGGTCCTTGGCCTACCACAACTTTATTTCTTTTCTACTGGAAAATGTCTTTTTTGGGGAAAAGAAAGTGCGCACAGCAGTGTGTTTGTTAAATGTAACAAATATCAGCTCACGCATCAACATTATGGGGACTAAGCTCTACAAAAAGTCGGTCCCCACAAGTTATTGTTACCATTAAGGTTTAGGTTTAAGACTTGGTTTTTGGTTAAGGTTTAGGCTAAAGTTGAGTTGGGGATAAGTATGTATTGATGATCTAAGTCAGTGCAATGCCTTCCTAAGTATGAGTGTATTTAAGGCAGCACTTTCATTATTTTTAGCCTGACATGGTATTTAACACAGGAAACATCTTCAAAGAAAATACCACATTATGGCATTAGACATTAAATAAATATAACTATTTTCCAGTTAGGGGCCAAATGAACACACCACGCAATGATGAGATTCATGAAATAAGCCGATTAAGAAACTCTATCATTAGAAATATGGCAGAGCTTTAATGCCTATTTGATCAAAGCTATGTTTCACCTATAGAATGATCAAGTTAAAGATGAAAGATGATTTAATTCACACAAAAAAAAAGGCGAGGAGGGCACACGACAGGATACAAATATTCTTAACACAATAATACAAATATAAAGCATGTTCTATGAACACTGTACAACAAAGATGGCATCAGGTGATTTCATCTTACCATGTGGGGAACTTGTGGCACAACACTGACTCAGAGCCTGGTGTTCTTATATTCTCTTACAGGGTACACAGCCCATTACTTTAATCCCTCTGGCCCTCCTGCCCTGACAGCTACAAAACACAAGCATGTTTCCTTTTGGAAAAATCGTTGCCAAGAATGAAGCCACAATAAATAAAAAGTACAATAGAAGTGCATCACTGTGTTTGTACAATAAATTAATGTGTGGCTTACTTTTTCTACATCAAAGCTCAGTGTGTTCGTAAACTGACGCGAGTCCTTTGAGTTCAGCAACATCCCAAATATTTGATCAATTACAAGTGCAGTACATAGAAATACATTTTGCTGTGATTCTAAGTACACATTTCAATTGAAAACACATTTACAAGTTGCTGTTTAAAATGCATTCTCAGCCGTTACATCCTGTTACTCATTATATCAGCTCAGCCAGTCAGTTTCAGACCTCAAGAACGATTTCAGTTCATTAAATAAAAGCAAGCAGTGCACAATTCAATGCACTGACTGAGGGCTATGCTCTGAAAATTAAGAAGCTGGACAGATTTTAGATCATAATTTCTCCAACAGATCAACATAAAACTGTTTTTGTTTCCATATTGCAAGGTTACTCTTGAAGAAATTTAATTTAAACATAATCACAGGCATTAAAAACAAAAATGTAATAAATGTTTTTACTAAAAAAAATTATAGTTTGGCATTACACTTATTTGCTTTCTTGCCGAGAGTTAGATTGATAAGACTGATAGTACTCTCATAGCCTGGGAAAGCCCTGACAATCTTCCGGCAAATTTGAGATTTGTTCTGCAAGTCCGTCTGGCCAAGAGCCCATTCAAGCCCATTTCCAAATCGATGTACCAATCACAACCGTTAAGGCGGGCTTTACACGATGACAATAGTGCAGCGACAGCAAGCAGCTTTTTGTTTACATTAAACATGACGACCACCGAACATGGATGTATTAAGAGAACCACCGAAGCGCAGCAACCCATTGATGCTGCTGTCGCGGCTACGTCACCCGGATCGTTGGTCTGATTGGTTGAAGGACTATCCAACTGCGCCCAGAGGCATTTGAGCGACGTCTGTTGGTGACGCCCGTTTGGAAATAGGCTGTGAATGAACCTTCCCCAGACCCACTCTCAGCTACAACTGAGAAGGGTCTGGTGTCAACCAGGCTACTACTCTCATATCTGTCTGGTAAATATGACGGATAGATGTCAGTTAGCTTAGCTTAGCATAAAGACTGAAAAAAAGCAGGAAACAGCTAGCCTGACTCTGTCCAGAGCATAAATCCCACATGGCGCCTATTCAGTCCAATGAGAATTGCTCGCCTGGCACACCCACCAAAAACATTTCTAGCGTCAGGGTTTACTTGCAGGGTATGCGGCCCACTGGATATGCACAGTCGTGTTTATCCTGTCGTCTTATTATACATCCATGGTCCAGTGGTAAAAAAGAATCCTCCTATGCTAGTGGACTGGATCAGGATTTGAGCCCTTGTCTTGTAGGCGTACCTTTGGGTTCAATATGGGTGGGGTTGAGATCTCTTGACATTTTTAGCATATCAAACACTTCATTTCCTGCATTCTGGTGAATTTCTCTGCAACAATTGGTGCCTTTTTTGCATCAAGTTATGGTGCAAATATCTTTATTTATGTAAAGGAAATTACAGTAGGTTTTTTGGAGGGTTGCACTGGCCAGTCTTGAATATTGGGGGGTTTTTAACCCCCCCCATCCCCCCTGTAAATTACGCCTATGGTGCGGCACATAGCTCCCTGTAAAACCACAGCTTGTTGTGTATGGACAAGATATAACATGTTAATTAATGAGCTTTAGAGGTGCTGGTAGGCATACGGATTGTCACGGATCAGAGAATAGTAGGACCCAAATGCAGAGATAGCCAGGAAGAATTGATCAGCTTGAGGATTTAATCACCAACAAAACATATACAAACAAAAGGAGTCCTGAATAAAGCAGGCAAAACTATACCAGAATGTAGTCCAAGTAAAAACAGGAAGCACAGGAACCAGGAACACTGAGACAAAACTCAGGTAGACTCACACAAAGACACTCCAAAACAGAATACAGAAATAATGACCTGACAACAGACAAAGGAAACACAGAGACTAAATACAAGAGTTAACGAGCAAACAAGGAACAGGAGACACTAGGGCTAGGGAACAGGTGAAAGACATCAGGGCGGAGCAAACAATCACAAAAGTGGGAAAACCAAAAGACAGGAAGTAATACAAGACAACACATAACAGAACAGAGAGACTACAAAATAAAACAGGAAATGGAAAACCAACATAAAACATGAAACCAACTAAACACAGATACTTGACACTAGACAAGACATGACACGGATATTGTTACCTTTGGACAATTCCATGCTAGCTGTTTCCTATTGTTCCCAGTTTTCATGCTAAGCTAAGCTAAGCCTAGGGGCTGCTAGTTGTAGCTTTATATTTAACGGACAGACATGAGAGTGGTATGGAGCTTAACGAAAGTATTCCTGTAACATTTTGAAAATAATAGTGAGTTACTTTTGCATTAGTTTGTGTGAGTCACCACTTTCTTTTCAGGGTAACAAACTCCATTTTAACTTTTTTTCTCTGTGGAACAACAGTTTCTGTGATATTTTCAATGTGAATACATTTGTCGTGGAGACCAATCTAGCAGCATGTATATGCCGTGTCTATTCATGCAACTAAATAAACTCCCTACTCGATTATATTCCGGGCAGAAAACAAATCCTCTTTTGGATTTTGTCCATGGTGGTTTGTGCATCCTAAAATTCATCAGTCACTTCCATTATTCTAGCAGCCAAACTAATTTAGTGCTTTAAGTGAACCTCCATATGCTAGTTTGGGTACCTGCCAAAGTGGCCAGTAAAAGTAGACGAACTAACCGCACTAGCATTTATTGGCTGCTGGCTCATATTTTCCCATACTGATTGTGTGGGACCTACCTAATGTGGGATGGAATTGGAAAGATTACGAAAACAGACACTTACTTCATGCAACATCACTATGCAAACTAAAAGCTGCCAACGATATCCTGCCATTACTTTGTGTGTGTGTGTTTTGTTCTATTTTTTGTCCTATACATCCATCCTTGTCTCCTCCTAACTGTATTTATCATCCTTTGTTCTCTGCAAAGACCTTTGTGACATGTCTATGAAAAGGACTTTATAAATGAATTTGTCTGACACCAACATCTCCAGAATAATTTAGTAACCCATGTAAATCAGCTAGTGACCTAACTTACATGTAGGATGCTGCACCAGTTTCTGTGGAATGCTAGAGCAGAAAAGTTCAGGCTTGAAGGAAAACAATTCTGACTCTGACAGCAGCAGCCTTGGGGTCAGACAGATAACTCTGCATTAGTTCAGGAAACAGTTTAGCTTTGGGACACTATTTCATCCAAATTTCATCACAAACCATCATGACAGAAGGTGCAACACTTAGACATACCTCTTATTACCATGTTCTCTGGGTTAGTTTCAGAAATCATCCCACAGATCACCACAATCAATCCTCTTTTTTCAAAAGTTTACTGTAATCCTATCAATCTATTACTTCCCAAAATCTGTTATTACATCAACCTTCAATTTCGGTTTAAAAACTAAGCATGATTATAGTCCTCTGGAAAATCTTGGGGTCGGACGTACAAGTTTGTTTTAGATGTTCGATTTGGTTTAGATTGCTCCATTCTTCCATCTGAATTTCACATTTTCTGAATGACAGAACATAATGAATAAAAGTACGAGTTGGTAGAAGAGAGGCAATGGGATTAATAAAAGATGGGTTTTATGGGGAGTGTCAGGCCTGGGAGCCTTCCAAATCCCTTTCTTGGAAAATGATAAGATAAATAATATGTTCATCTTTGCT
Source organism: Sander vitreus (assembly GCF_031162955.1). NCBI lineage: Eukaryota > Metazoa > Chordata > Actinopteri > Perciformes > Percidae > Sander > Sander vitreus. The sequence continues at coordinate 13,287,094 of NC_135875.1, read as the reverse complement.
TTGTTTGTGTAATGCATGGGTGATTGTTTGTACATACAGTACTATATGCTTGTTTTTATTCATTATTATTGTGTGTGTGTACGCCTAAATGTAAATTCATAAATTGTGTTTGTGTAGTCCACACTTTTCACAACTGTTATGACCTAAAGTGAACTCTGTGTGTGTGTGTGTGTGTGTGTGTGTGTGTGTGTGTGTGTGTGTGTGTGTGTGTGTGTGTGTGTGTGTGTGCGTGCCATACAGATTAGCTTCTGATCCCTTCCTACACGTAATTATAATTGCAATATCATTTATCACTAAAGCTTGTTATAATTTTAACTGACCGAATCCTGAGTCTCATTTCTGATCTACCAGTCAACGGACACAGATTTGAGGGTGTGAGGTGTAGTGACCTAAGTGGAGTCAAATAGGTTATCTGGCCTTTTCGGCCAGGCCAGACTTTGGTCAACGGTCACATTTTAATTCCTTCAATACGGATGATAGTTTTTTGAAAAAAAAAACATCTAATATTATTCTTTTTTCAATGCTTATGTTTTTAGCAGCTTTTAACAAACATCATTTCTGATAAGCCCCAGACATTTGCAGGATATACATCACGACTCAACAGAAGAGGCGACTACATGAGTGAGTTAAGGGGTATTACAATATTAAAATGGTCCTTTCTGTGGGAGGCATGAATTTGCTCCGCAAATTATGTTTATATATTTACAACATTATAATGTGTAAAACGCTGGTAGTTTTCCCTGTGGTTGGTCCTAAAGTGGAGGTCATTGGGCCATTCAATTTCAAAGGATGCATCTTAAAGTGGCCATATTATGCTCATTTTCAGGTTCATAATTGTAATTTGAGATTGTATCAGAATAGGTTTATATGGTTTAATTTTCCAAAAACACCATATTTTTGTTGTACTGCACATTGCTGCAGCTCCTCTTTTCACCCTGTGTTCAGGTCTCTGTTTTAGCTACAGAGTGAGACATCTCATCTGTAACGTCTTTGTTGGCAGTCGCACATGCACAGTAGCTAGCTAAGGATTGCATGAGCTAGCTAGCTGTTTCTCCAACTTCGGCCTGTACAAGGCAGGATTAGCCAACTTTGCGTGGAATATCTGCAGAACAGGGACATGTAAGTAGTTCTATACAATTTATTTTATAGATTAGGGTGAATTTGTGTGTGTTGTAGCAGTGTTTTGCCATTGAGAACGAGCTAGCATGCTCGTTCTCTAGCCCCGTAGCCCCCTCGTTTCGGCTAGTTACGTAGAAAGCCCTGTAGATTTTGAACAGCTCACCCGGAGACTGAAGGCAGGACACATTCAGAAACCCATATCTCACTCAAAACAGCATGGATGTTTGTTTTTTTCAAAGGTTGTATGCGTGTGGAAGCACCAGAGACACAAAATAACACCACAAATCCCAGAAAAAGTGTTTTTTTCATAATATGGGCACTTTAACACTTACATTCACATACTTACTAACATATTTTTTATTCTGATTTTACAGCTGGGGTCATTAAGATTCAAACTTTGGGGCTATGAATTTCTGTGTCACATTTTATGACAATCCAGTTGTTTTATTATTATTGTTGATATTTTCCACTGGACAAAAGTGACTGATGGACTGACAGACTGGCTCAATGACCAAGCAAAATTGCCATACCCTTAAAAGAAAATAGAAAAAATAGGCATAGTATCATATTCTTTAAAATTACACACACACACACACACACACACACACACACACACACACACACACACACACACACACACACACACACACACACACACACACACATACACACACACATGCACACACACAAACAAGCACAAATGGATGGGACATCTCAGGATAACAGCATGAGATGGCATGCACTGACACTCCTGCACACAGATGAGTCACACATATGGACACAAAGACATGCACGTGTATGCATGTGGATGTGAACGAGTACAGAACACACACACAGACTGTACATGCAGGGATCTTGTATGCTGAGCCAACACTGGCACAGAGGGACTGGCAATGCTTGGTTGACTGGCTGGCAGAGACAGTGACAGTGAAATTGGCATAAGGTGATTGAATGAAACCGTTGGTGTAACAATGAGAGGGTGGTTTTCGGGCATTGTTTTAGGGGGAAAAGGAAAATCACATTAGACTGTAAATCAGGTCAAACTGTTTCAACTCCAGCTGAACTAAACTCAGCCGCAGAGCTTTCCTGCTGAGGCTATGTAAAGTCCACTGCAGCACCATGAAGGACCACCTGTTGTGACTCATTATCTACGAACCAAGTATTCTTTACATTACTGGCAGGCTGCCAGCCTTTTCCCAATCTTCCTAAAGCAGGAGTTAATGTAGAAATATTAGGCATTTTCTTTATATAGTTTAGAAAATATTATAGATCCAAGATGAAGCTTACTGAAGGGCAGAAGAAAAAGTCACAAATCTGCTACTTCAGCACCATGGACAGCGGAATAGATTTATCAATACACAGCACAGTCAGATAAAGGATCAATGAGTCAGACAAACCAGACTAAACTGCCCCTGCTCTATCTCTGCTACTAGGGGATGAAGAGGGGGGATGGCAGGTTAACTAGGAGCATGCATTTTGGTCATTTTGCTGGAATCGTCTACGAGACAACACAAGACGAAAACAAGAACAATAAATATAAAAAATAAATATTTTGCTCATTTTATTGTGAACAGAGGCAATACTTCACACTGGAGCCTGTTGGTACAATGAGTTAATGCTGACGCGCTTTAGTTTATTACGGATGCGTATCAAAAGCGTGTGCATTAATGACTGAAAGAAAATCATATAAAATGGACATGACAGATAAGGAAATCCTCTGTAATCTTTTGGTGATAAAATCTCACTTTTTGAAAAGAATCCAATCATTTGCTCTGCATTTCTGTCTCACATATCATTTCATATTTTCTGACAGGATGAATTAACTGTTGGTTTTTGTGTCTTTAAGGGAGTAGGTGATACAAATGAAAGAGCAAATAAGGGCTAAATTGGTTTGATGGTTTCTAAGGACATGTATAACATGGATAAGACGGATCTTGAACTCAATAGCACTAACACAAAAACTGGAGCTTCAGAAGCTTTTGTGGCTACAGCACGGATATTCTGCTGTAATAAAAGCTACTTTTTACTGAGAAGAGAGAGGATCCTTGGGTTTTTATGAAGGTTTGCTGCTTTCCTGGCCCCAGCTGATTCAACAAAGGAGGAGAAGGACAACAAGCTGCAATTGGGTAAGCCATACACAAATACACATATGCAGAAATACGCTTACACACACATGTGCTCACATGTTTTCTAAAAACAGCCACAGAGTGAAATGGTGGACATCACAGCAGTCCAACCATCAAGAGAGTCCAGGGACAGCCACCACACACACACACACACACACACACACACACACACACACACACACACACACACACACACACACACACACACACACACACATGCATGTGTATGAGAGAATTTTACAGTAAAGCATTTTTGAGAGTGTCCTCTCTTGAGACCCCAGTAGAGGGATTTCAAACCAGAATCTTTCTTCAAATGTCATATATCCTCCTTGCCGTGAAATAGACTCACTATTGTGAATCCAGGTCAATGCTAGGATCCCCAATTGTCTTTGCCCATTACAGTAAATCCTCTTCACTCATGACTCATGCAGACCAAACTCAGACCAATTGTTCCAGAAAGATTTCTTAAGGCCTTAATGTTTGTTTATATTGAATGCAATTACTGTAAACACATGTTTTTCCCATACTGTATGACTGCCACACAACCATGTACCCCACACTGAGTTGACACGCGCTACAGTAGCCAGAGCAAGCATCTGTACTATTGGTGGATTGGATGATTCGCTGAAACTGTGCTGTCATTTTTGATTTCTAACATTTAACATGCAGTTGAAAAAGAACACCTGAAAAGATGTTACGGGGCACAGAAAAGCACATCACACAGACAGTAGTCTGTTCATTTACTGGAAAATCAACGGAACATCTGGCGCTGTGTAATGTAGGTGTGGAGGGGTCAGACCTTACTCCGAAGCGCTGTGGAGATAGGTCTGGCAATGCGAGACTACACAGACAGAGATTTGGTAGTTTAGAGAAACAGGGGGCTCATAGTGGGATAGTGAGCATATATTCAAAGCCCTCCAGCAAAGATGCTGACTCGAAGAATCGGCGTACGCCCGTCCTACGCCTGTTTTTGGTCGTACGCACGTTTCATAAATGAGGGCCCATGTGTGTGTGCAGTTGTTGATGCTGAAAAAGGGGTCAGGCAGAGCTGATTCTTTCTCCCCTTTCCCTCAAGTGCTTGATTCTCTTTCCTTTCCTTCTCGGTCCTCTTGCTCCTGAGATCTTACTCACAGACAGACAGACACACACACACACACACACACACACACACACACACACACACACACACACACACACAAAAGTACATTTTTGACCATATTATTGTTGGGTTTTGTACACAGGATTCACATCCCCCACATCCCTCTCAAGTGACGCAAAAGGAACCAGGACGAAATGTCTGCCAAATTTTGCTGGCAGAGAGGATCCAAAACCCATCACTGTTGCACCACCTGTGCACCTGAACCATTTTGCATGGATCCAGCAGTTTTGACAGTGAACCAACATCTAGACAGATTACAGATTTAGTGGGAAGAAAACTAGTTGCAGTATAATGATGCAGTTGCAGCTCCACTCCGATGATAGCTCCATAAGCACCATATCAGATTTACATGTAGTGTGGGGATGCTGACTATGTAAGGTCTAATTAAATGCCAATAAACAGGCTCACAGAAATTAAAAATGAACTGAGCTGAACAGGAAAAGCCAGGCCTGGCTTCAAAACATGTGGGAAGATGTACAGTAGTTGTCTCTGGGTCCAGAGAGGACTGGCTGAAAGAAAAATGGCAAAAGAGAGAAAACAAGTGTTTCAATTGAATAATGGAACAAAGACTTATAGACCTTTTCAATGGAATGGCATTGCTATGCAACAGCCTGGCCCCTTTTTAACTTCCTGTCAGTTTATGCCATTCACATACACTGCAACAGGAAATCAACTTGAGTCCATTTAGAATGTTTATGTTTACATCTGTGAAAAGGTCTTTTTGCATTTTGCACTGATTTCACTGCACATGGTCATTCATTCTATTCTATTCTGACAGAAAATTACTTGGCAACTATTTGATAATAGACTAGTTTCAGTGGTTTTTTCAGCAACAATGTCAAATATTGTGAACATTTTCTGCTTTTTTTCCTGTCTCATGTAAAAAATTAACTAAATATCTTTAATGCCGGTCACATAATAACAGTGGTGGAATGTAATTAACTCTAGTGCTGTACTAAAGTACAAACTTGAAGTACTTACAACTTTACTTCTACGCCACTATATCTCAGAGGCAAATATTGTATTATTCTATTTGTCTGACAGCTGTGAAAACCATGTATCTCCAAATTTGGAGAGTTTAAATTTGAATTGTTCTGATAAACTGAAGGATTAGCTGGAAAATACATCTCACAAAGCTGAAAACTGGGTTTTTCTGAGTTACGTGGTTCTCAAAGGAAATCCGTTTCTCTGCAGTAGGCTAGCCTAGAGTATTTTCCCAGTGTGGTAACTTCTTCCACCACTGCATAAAAAAAGTGATTAGATCACATGGGCTTTAAAAAATTGTGGAGGCGAGTTTTCAGTATTTTGTAACATTTCACAGTTATTACATTTATGAATGGATGAATTCATTCATACCAATTCATATCAAAGGATAATTCTCATAATTTCGCAGGATAATGTGACAACTAAATACAATATTTGTTGTGTTTGGATCTTGTTCATCACTTGGTGGTAGCACCCTGTTTTTGAGTTGCCATAGTCACATTTGGTAAAAACCTTCAGCAGGTGTGCCCATGATCATTTCCTGTCAGTAATGGAGCCCGGAGGAGTAGGAAGCTACTAGCGTTAGCTAGCTGCTTCTAATGGTGCTCAAGCAGCTGTAACAAGGCAAAACTTTGCGAAGTTTTCACAAAATATCTCTGAGACAAAGAGAAAAAGAGAGTAAGTTCAGTCGCCATTCTCAAAGTTTTCCCATTCAGCCGGTAGGTAGACAAACGTAAAGTAGCGTTAGCTGCTAATTCAGCACTAAAACAACCTGCTGCCACCAACTTTCCCGGATGTGGAGGAAATACAGAGGTTTAATGGACAGTTAAAGAAGAGGCACTTTTCATCACTTGGTAAAGTAGCCTACTGGACGTCTGGCTTGGCATCAGTGGTGCCAGACTGAACTTTGGTAATATTCACCTGAGAGAAAACTGGCTGATGAATAATTGGACTATGGAATATTATCATTGAAGACATCAAAGGTAAGCAATTTAAGCGAGTTTATTGGGCGTCTTTGGTTTGGATGTCAGCTGAACGTATGCGCTGCTGTTTGTTGTATAAGCCTTCAGAAGAAACAATGGATGTGTGAATGTAGCTGCTTCTGTCAGGCGTGTTATTTGGCCGCTGTGCCACATTGTTGTTTAGTAGGCTTGGTTCTGCTTGTCTTATGGTGCCTGTGTTTACTGCTGTTGTGTTTGCCACGTGTACTGCCAACACTGCGTGTGAGTGTGTGCAGTTATGAGGAATTGCCAGATGATTCAGCTGCTGTGTCCTTTACCTGGTGTAACAAGCACATGCGTGTGTATTCGTGTTGGTGCCTGTAATGTCACTTGATTGGAGATTAGAGGTGTCATTTCCTAAATTAAGCAAACAGCACTTCAGAACCTAGCTTACGAACAGGCTTGTCTCACCTAAGTAAATTAATAAATAGACAGTGAAATAAATGTAAGCAATAAAATCAACTGAAAAAAAATCTTAATATTATATATCTTGTTTTAAAACTATTTTAATGAATTCCGAATATTTACACAATTTACATTTTATATTTGTTTAATTTTTACATACAAATTCTTTTCCATGTCAGTTTTGTTAATAGAATTAATATGACCCATCTAGTCTTCGATATTCCCTGACAAACAGTCCCAATCCTAACAATATTAAGTCGTAGAAACTAGATTATTATCAAAAGTAGTTCAACATTATTTTTAATTAATCAACTAATAATTCAGTTCAGTTTTAGTTCAGTTGCCTGATAGCTGAAATATATGGAGAGTCATGATGTGCTGGAGGAATTATAAACTATTATTTGGCTGCAAGAACAGAGAAGTGCCTAGACCCTTTTCTATAAAAGTCTGGCATTGTTCAGAGTGGCTCGAGCTCAAAAGAGATGGACTGAAGCAGGCACTATTCAGGACATCCAGCCAAAAGTGAACTGCGCTGGAAGTGCACACAGAGTTTAAACATTAAGCAGTCTTGGTTACCACTGTCCATGGCTCCATGACATCAAGTTTTAGACAGTGGACACAGTATTGAGAAAAAGAACCATCCATTAAAAGTATTTTATAAGCAGCTGCAGAAGATCCCTGCTGTGGTGGCATAACTAATAAATCTATCCTGGACTTGCATTGCACGTATCACTTCCCATGGCTTCCAAAACCATGGACGTCCAATGTGATTCACTGCCAGAATAATTCATGCCTTCAGTTAAGCCTCAAAAAAAGAGAACGTACCATTATTGGGGCACACAAAGCTCTCTCTGTGGAAATTAGGGTGTTCATTGCCATGTTGGAGTTCAGTGACACACTGATCTCAGCCAGCAAGGAATTAAGGAGAATACCAGAGTGTAGCAATGATCAGAGGAGAATCCAAAATGAAATACTTTAAAGTGCTTTAGCATGTAGAAACTAAGAGGATCAAATATTTAAGCCAGTAAGGCAGTGTGAATTTATCTTAAATAAATCAGATTTACACCTTAATCCACGTCCCTCTGCACATTTCTACCACATTATTACTGATCTTTCTGGAATTCCCAAAGTCACACTTATTTAATCTTGTCTCTATGTGATGACAACAGCAGGGCACGCTACTCATATTATTATAATACTGATTAGAACAAAAGTGGGCAAGGTGATCATACTCTGGTGGAAAAGTAAGCAGATGTTTTTAACACATTCAGGTGTTTTCTTTAGATCTTAAGGCTTCTTTGGAAGTCAATAAATATCTTACTTTAACAGTACTTGTATAAATACCAACCTTGTATGAATGGTACAGTTATCCTACAATGTATGTAAATTCACAAATATGTAAATAGACAGTTTACAGAAAAGACACAGAATTCCTTTAACCCACTAGAGGAACACAGTGAAGACACTTCAATATACCTAATTTGAGATTTTTCTCTTTGCTGCTGCAGTTTTTCCTGAAGGTCAGTAAAGTTCATCTTATCTTATCAACACGGTTTAGCGGCATTTATAGAACAAAATGGAATGAATGAAAAACGAAATGGAACTGCAGAACAAAATATCACCAGTTGTGGCCTGAACACACACACACACACACACACACACACACACTAAAATGGCAGCTTTGAGAATGGTTTATTGATTGGTGATCATGCCTGCGGTGGCATTTCAATCCTTTTTAACCAGCAGAGGAAATTCCATTAAGCCATTTATTACAAATGCCATGACAACTGCTGGGCCGAGTGTGTGTTTGTGTGTATGCATGTCGCTCACTTGCTGCTTCCTGAATGTGTGTGAGCTTGTGAGTGTCTGTGCCTGTTTTGCTATAGTCATAGATGAGTTGTGTGTGTGTGTGTGTGTGTGTGTGTGTGTGTGTGTGTGTGTGTGCGTCCCACCCATCCTGCAGGGAGTTCCAGAGAAGGTTTAGACAAGCGTAGAACACTCACTATGAAGAACAGAGAGAACAGGAAAGAGGAGAGCAGACTCAATAGGGAGAGGGAAAGAAAGAGGACAAAGAGAACTGGATAGAGAAATAAAGAGATTAAGAGATTGGGGGGAAAATATCAAGTAAGTCGGACAAGAGACAAACGTTGGAAGAGAGCAGCAGACAAAAAGAGAGACATGGTGAAGCTGTGGGCTGATACACCAGGGAAGACACTGATTCTAAACATTACCATATATATATATATATATATATATATATATATATATATATATATATATATATATATATATATATATATATATATATATATTAATTAGGGGTGGTATGGTTTACAAAACCCACGGTTCGGTTCGTATCACGGTTTTAGGGTCATGGTTTGCGGTTCTGTACGGTTCTTGTTATTTTTTCTTTTAATCTTTAACACTCCAGAAATATACTTCAGCATATGATATTAGAGATGGTCCGATACCATTTTTTGCTTCCCGATTCCGATACCTGAACTTGCGTATCGGCCGATACCGAGTACCGATCCGATACTAGTGTGTCATATATTTTATTATGTTTTAAGAACTGTATACTACTATACCTGTATGGATGTGATATGATTTCTATCTTTGTTGTCAGTCTGGCTCAGGTTAAACTCTTTGTGAAACATGAATGCCACAGAACGTTCTTTTATTATCCAGTTTGACAGTCAGTTATAACGGAAAAAGAACATAAATAAACTACTTTAACGTATTTTTTCTTTAGGGCTTTATTACGTGGTATCGGATCGGTGCATAAACTCCAGTACTTCCCGATACCGATACCAGCGTTTTAGGTATCGGAACATCTCTATATGATATATAGCTTAATTATCCACAATGTAGGATACAGTATTAAATAATTATATAGTTATATCATGTAATCATGCACAAACTGAATTTGACTTGACTTTTAGCACATTATTGGGACCATCTCTGAGGAAAGCTAGGTGAGATGTTGATACAGCAAGAGGGAAGACATTGATGATTTCAACATGCTTTTCATTTATTTGGCAAAAAAAGGAGAATGTGTATTGCCATCGACAGGAACTTATGTGCCTTTTTAGCACATAATATCAATTGAAATAACTTTCATTTATCAAACTGCCAACTTCAGTGTAGCTCTTGAATAAGTCAGAATACGTTAAACATAAAAAACAGTTTACATTGTTAGTTAATTTCCTATCCTGGCCTGGGACACACAGTCATACGGTTTGATAAAGTACTTATTGGACTTATCATTGCACTTACAATAACGAGCGTAGCTGACAGGTCCTCCTGTATATGTCTCATCTCCGTTTTTCCTGCATCCACCGTGTGTGTTTGTGTGTGTGCGCGCGTCAGTCGTGGGGAGAACTGAGCAGCCCCGCCCGCTACAGAGACCCGACAGGATCTAAACTGCAGCCGCTTCAGCGAATTTAGAGTGGAAAAACGTTACAGTACATTGATTTTAAAATGTATACAGGTTGGCAGGACGGTCTGAAATGTTTTGCACGGTCTTTAGCAGTACGTTTAGTTGGTAACTTGTTCACACCTCTTCTTTCGCGCAAAAGGAAACACACTGTCTGAGGTCACATACGGGCATGAGGCTACATTGCTCATGCGTCGAACCGTGCGGCACACACGCTACGAACCGAGACAAGCGGATATATATATACTTATATTCTTTGTTTTTAAGAATTTATTTGCAATCATTCAACCTTATATATTATAGTATACACAGTATAGTTATGTAGTTGTATAGTAGGGCTGTTGGAACAAATACCGATATAATTCGAATAGTAAAAAAATCAATACTATTCGAATGCTGAAATTACTATTTGAATGTGACTTTTTTTTATAAATATGTGGGCAAATGTTAGCTAATCTCCCTCTTCTCGCCTTGGCCTACCCGCATGTGTCACTCATGTCACGTCTTATGAACAATGACTTAGCAGGAGTGAGAAACACAAGGCATTGTGAGGTCTAAGCTAACGTTACGTACCGTACGTTAGTGCAACTTTACGGAGCTAATGTTACGTACCGAGTTAACTTAGTACAAGGGGGAGTGACAGGCTGCGGCTGGAAATCATAACGGACGAGAAATAGTTTTAACATGACTTTAAAATCGACAGCCACCAAAGTGCTTATGTTAACATTAGTTAGCTCGTTCTTGTTTTCTAACTGCATCCCAACGTATAGTAACGTTAGCGTACCTGGGAGATTCATGGAGACAGCTAAAGGTAACGTTAGCTGCCCTCTGTCAGAGTTAGCTTCGACTTCATATATTACCTTCTAATAGCTGTATTCTCAGTAACGTGACAATCTGCAAGAAACAGGTTGCTTATAAATCACTAAAATAGTAGTGACAGCACCGTTTGGCTCGGTTATTAATGCAGTTAGCATCTTTTGTTACTTACCTAGTTTATGACAAATCATTTCGGCTGTACTTTCTAACATGACGTCATTGTGCTAACCAAGCACCATTAGCCTTGACAACAATGCCGCTTCACTACACTTGTTAGATAATGTTTCATTACAGAGTTCTCTGTTGATTTGTGTTTGTCGCTGTGTGCTTGTTGTGGAAAATGAATGTAAACAAACTTGCGTGCAGGTCCCCTCAAGGCCAGGCTGATGTTAGAAGATCCTCTAGTGGACAGAACGTGTAACAACAACCACATGCTTATAGTATATAGTGGCATTGACAATGCATAAGCCAGAGTAGTGTAGTACATATTATTTAACAGGCTGCAATTGAGCATCAGATTGACAGCTGTATTGTATAGAGTACTGTAGTATAATGTTACACTATTATAAACCTTGTAAATTACTAAACTATGGCAACACTTTAACTACAGTATATGGTCATGCCAATAGAGGCCCTGCACAGCCTTGGTACGCCTACACAGGTGTTTATGTTGTGTGATTAGCAGTGTTGGGCAAACTACTTTTAAAAAGTTAGTTAGTTACTACAGTCAGGTCCATAAATATTGGGACATCGACACAATTCTAATCTTTTTGGCTCTATACACCACCTCAATGGAGTTGAAATTAAACTAACAAGATGTGCTTTAACTGCAGACTTTCAGCTTTAATTTGAGGGTATTTACATCCAAATCAGGTGAACGGTGTAGGAATTACAACAGTTTGTATATGTGCCTCCCACTTTTTAAGGGACCAAAAGTAATGGGACAATTGGCTGCTCAGCTGTTCCATGGCCAGGTGTGTGTTATTCCCTCATTATCTCATTTACAAGGAGCAGATAAAAGGTCCAGAGTTCATTTCAAGTGTGCTATTTGCATTTGGAATCTGTTGCTGTCAACTCTCAATATGAGATCCAAAGAGCTGTCACTATCAGTGAAGCAAGCCATCATTAGGCTGAAAAATCTAAACAAACCCATCAGAGAGATAGCAAAAACATTAGGTGTGGCCAAATCAACTGTTTGGAACATTCCCTAAAAAGAAAGAATGCACCGGTGAGCTCAGCAACACCAAAAGACCCGGAAGACCACGGAAAACAACTGTGGTGGATGACCGAAGAATACTTTCCCTGGTGAAGAAAACACCCTTCACAACAGTTGGCCAGATCAAGAACACTCTCCAGGAGGTAGGTGTATGTGTGTCAAAGTCAACAATCAAGAGAAGACTTCACCAGAGTGAATACAGAGGGTTCACTACAAGATGTAAACCATTGGTGAGCCTCAAAAACAGGAAGGCCAGATTAGAGTTTGCCAAACAACATCTAAAAAAGCCTTCACATTTCTGGAACAACATCCTATGGACAGATGAGCCAAAGATCAACTTGTACCAGAGTGATGGGAAGAGAAGAGTATGGAGAAGGAAAGGAACTGCTCATGATCCAAAGCATACCACCTCATCAGTGAAGTATGGTGGTGGTAGTGTCATGGCGTGGGCATGTATGGCTGCCAATGGAACTGGTTCTCTTGTGTTTATTGATGATGTGACTGCTGACAAAAGCAGCAGGATGAATTCTGAAGTGTTTCGGGCAATATTATCTGCTCATATTCAGCCAAATGCTTCAGAACTCATTGGACGGCGCTTCACAGTGCAGATGGACAATGACCCGAAGCATACTGCGAAAGCAACCAAAGAGTTTTTTAAGGGAAAGAAGTGGAATGTTATGCAATGGCCAAGTCAATCACCTGACCTGAATCCGATTGAGCATGCATTTCACTTGCTGAAGACAAAACTGAAGGGAAAATGCCCCAAGAACAAGCAGGAACTGAAGACAGTTGCAGTAGAGGCCTGGCAGAGCATCACCAGGGATGAAACCCAGCGTCTGGTGATGTCTGTGTTCCAGACTTCAGGCTGTAATTGATTGCAAAGGATTTGCAACCAAGTATTAAAAAGTGAAAGTTTGATTTATGATTGTTAATCTGTCCCATTACTTTTGGTCCCTTAAAAAGTGGGAGGCACATATACAAACTGTTGTAATTCCTACACCGTTCACCTGATTTGGATGTAAATACCCTCAAATTAAAGCTGAAAGTCTGCAGTTAAAGCACATCTTGTTCGTTTCATTTCAACTCCATTGTGGTGGTGTATAGAGCCAAAAAGATTAGAATTGTGTCGATGTCCCAATATTTATGGACCTGACTGTAGTTACTTCTTCCAAAAAGTAACTGAATTAGTTATTCAATTACAAATTATGAAAGTAACTAGTTACTTCAGAAAGTAACTTTCAAGTACATTTTTAAATGCTCAATGTGACCCCACCTCCACCCCTCTTTAATGGAACTTAAAATACATGTGCATGTTCAATTATTTATGATAAATCTGAATATTATAATGAAATGGACACGTAATACAATACATTATTAACAGAAACAATGTACACAAATCTAAACTATTGTAATGTTGCTGTGGGACAAAGTGAGACTAGCCTCCAATCAAATGCCATGTATGTAGATATTATGTTTATATAGTGGATCGATACAAATAACACAATAGATGTTTTGGAACTTTTGATATTTCTTGCCCCTCAACAGGCCACAACTGGGCAAAATTAAATTATGCTTGTTAAGCACTATACCAAAAATAATATATACACTCTTTGTAGTGCAAATAACGTAAGTGGCCTGATGTAAATACTTGTGCGCTGGTGTGTGCGTCGAGCCAGCGTGTGTGTGTGTGTGTGTGTGTGTGTGTGTGTGTGTGTGTGTGGGGTGATAGAGCAAGGGAGAAGTGAGAGAGTGACGGCGATTAGCTTTGGAGCGAGTACCGACTCTAGAGTCATATAGTAAAAGAAACAAAGTGTCTCCCTGTTCTTTCTGACCACGGTGGAAAATCTCTAGCAGGAAAAGTTAACCCTCTCCTTGATTTCATAACGCCATACCTGTCTCTCTCTCGTTGACTGACTCGCTTGTGTTGTTCTTGTGTGTCTGACTACGCGTGCTTTCGAACACCCGCCCAACTCTAACTCTAACTCTGATTGGCTTACCATGACAACTCTTTTACTCAACCTCAGCCAATAGTCAGCATTTATGCGCTTGCGTCTTGCACTGCCCACTAACCAAGGAAGAACAGTAAAAAAAAGTATTTGCCTCTCGGCTCAGACTCAGAGATCTAGTAGGTCTGATGAAAAAAAACAGCTTCAAATATAGTAACGCGCCACATTTTTTGGCAGTAACGGTAACGGCGTTATTAAGATGGGAAGAGTAATCAATTAGATTACTCGTTACTGAAAAAAGTAACGCCGTTAGTAACGTCGTTATTTAGAACGCCGTTATTCCCATAACTGGTGATTAGACCTCGTCTCAGGACTGTAGGGGTGGACCGGTACATGTATTCGTATTGAACCGAAACGGTACGGGCGTCTCGGTTCGGTACATGAATTTACACGCAGAATACACGGTATAAAAATAAATAAAACTTGCGTGCAAATTAATTAATGTAATGCGGAACTACTGTTAGATACGCAGGTTCTAGGGACACCTAATCTGTAGCCCCGCCTTAGCTCTGAAGCTAGCCGAGCAGTTTTTTGCAGGTCGACGGTCCAGTTAGTGAGTCAGAGATAGCAGCACTAAAGGACGAGTATAGCGAGTGGTGGCGACCCACAAGAGTTAGAGGACCCGCCCGCCTCTTTAAGATCGCAAGTTTGGGAAAACTTCGAGACTGTGTGGATGAAGTAAAAAAGGAGAAAGTAAGGATATTAAAAATAGGTTGGAAAGAAACACTGTATGCAAAGTTTAGTTTCTAGAACATATTTATGAATAAAACAACAAATAGTCACTGTTGAATTTCTGATTTTGCAATCAAAGCCTTTTACATTCTGGAGCCATGAGAAGACCTCTAAGAAAAAGCCCTGACGTACAGTGTGTTGCAACAGTAACAACATTTCAGGCATAGAAAAAGGTTTTTCTTTAGTGAACTTCTTACTGAATCATATAAAAACATGGACAGAGAACAAGAAAGCCAGAGAGACGGAAAGCAAGAGAAATGGTGTAAGAGGACCAAAGGAATTTTCAGTTTCTATACATATTTTATTGGCTGAGGTTTGTCTAGTCAAGCTTCCTCGTTGTAATTGCTACATGGTTGATGACGTGAGTAAACTCAACACCACTAGTTTAAACACTCTTCTATGCTTTTCTAAGTGAATGATAAAAAGAAAACACTCTGTGGTCACATGGTGCTGGTAAACAGAAGGTTCATACTGATAAAACAGGACAGACAGGGTCCTTGCCCCACTCCTGCTACTCCCGAAATGCCTCTTCATTCTTCTGTTGGGCCCACTGCCTTTTACAGTGCCCCCCCCCCCCCATCAACACTAAGGGCGCTTTCACACCTGTCTCGTTTAGTTCGGTTGAATCGCAATAGAGTTCGTTTGCCCCGCTGATGCGGTTCGTTTGGGCAGGTGAGAACGCGGCAATCACACTCCGGTGCGCACCAAAAGCCGACCAAACGAGCGTACCGAGACCTGCTTGATGAGGTGGTCTCGGTACGAACTCTGGAGCAGTTTGTGGTGAGAACGTGATCCGACCTCGAACTGCACCAACTATAATCCGCAAGTCTGAGCTAATGTCTCCCTTAGTCAGGTGTGCTTAGCAATCAGAACATGCAAACTGTAGCAGCTTGCAGTGTTTCTCTCACAGAAATAGACAGCAGTCAAGCTCGCTGTCCGTCACTCGCATCTCCGTGGTCAAACCAGCCGCCGCTAAAGTTGGAGACAGACGCCGGCAGAGCAGAGCTCTGTCAAAGTTTATAAACTCATCAACTGATTCGGACCAAAGCAAACAAACTATAGGTGTGAAAACGCCCTTAGAGGCAGGTCCTCCTTCAGGCTTCATGTTCATATTCCTGTTTTGATAAGAAAGACGTTGTGATGGTTGGAGTCCGGCTGGCTGTGAGTTTCTGTTCTTTTTCCCTCTGTTATGTTCTGCTGTCAGTTTCTGTGTTGGCTCTGCCTCTCCGTCGCTCTCTGTTTTCCCCCCTCCTGCCTGTGTCAGCCAGCTGATTGCGCACACCTGCTCGCCTCTTCACCACCGCTCCTCCCGCCGTACACACCTGCCTGTCATCAACTACAATCAAGCTCAGTATTTAAACCCCGGATTGACTCCCCATCCTCACTTGATCGTTGCTCTAGTCTCTTCGGTGACACATGCCTCAAGTGCCAGAAAATTATCCTGTGTGTTTTTCCTGCCTGTGCTTTTGTAACCTGTTTTCTGTCTTTTCATTTCAGTCGCTACCTTCACGTCACTCTGCCTCCAGTCAGCTGGCTCCTCCATCCAGTCCCTCCCTCACAGTTCCCTGCTCCAGCCTGCCTCAGCTCACACCTCCCCGCCCTTCAGTGCTTCCCCCCCCGGATCTCTCACCCCCGGTCTCCCCGTGCCCTCGGAGCTCCCTCTCTGTTCCCTGTTCCAGTCTCCGCTTTCGCCGCTGGCATCTACCTTCCCACTTCCCCATTCACTCCCCCAGTTTCCCTAATAAAACAACTTTTGCTGAGCTCTGCGTTTGGGTCCGTTCTGTCCTAACCCTAACAGAAGTACAATGAACAAGATGCACTCAACTAATTCTGCAAATGTATCGAATTTGATATTGATTCCTTGTGCATTTTTGAACAGAGAAATGCAAGGCAGTCCTTTTCTGACATTGAGAAAAAATCTGAAAATTAAAATCCTCCATTCCTGCTAATCAGGTATAGGGTCAGAATAGTCCTTGCGTCCACTTAAAACCATTTCAATTAGCATGACACAGTTTGATGCTACCAGCTATTAAACTTTGGAAGAAATTGGGCATTATTTGAAATCCTCCTCCTGCTGCCCTGATGTTCTACCTACAGGCTTTTTATGTTTTTAACTGCATTATAGACAATAGTCAACACTACTCTCAGGCTCTTTCCCACAGGCCCCTAAAACTGCAGTTATTAAGCTCTTAAAAATAGAATGATGGAGACAAATCACTAATGAACAATTACAGACCCATATCAAACTTCCCATTTTAAGTCTTTGAAAAGGCTGTTTTTCAACAGGGTAACATCTTCTTGGCCCTAAATAATTGGTTTTATGTTTTCCAGGTTCCAATATATCTAAAATAAACTCCCAGAAAACTTGAGATCTGCCTGAACTCTCAGTCCTTTTAAACTGACTTTTCGGATTTCCCCAGGATTATAAGTTAAACTTCATATTTTGTAATGCACTGTAGTTGGACTGTAGTTTTTCTATTACTGTTTGACTTGTCTTATTCTATTTTATTTAGTTGTACTCTTTTTGAAATCCTGTTTGTTTTTATATTGTTTAAATATATTTTCTTAATGTTGTTGTTGAAAGATGCCATACACATAAACATTCCTTTCCTATGGTTCAAGCCAAGCTAAATAACACATGTGCAAAGTAGCACATGCAGCTTCCCTGTTTTCTTCCCTCTTTTCCTTTTTTAAGGGTTTTTTTATTATAAAATATACAGATGTGTTGACAGTTTATTTAATGTTTGTTCCTCTCCATCCTCTTTTCTCAGTCTCTCCCTCCCTCTCTGTCTTTACTAACATAAATCATTGCTGACAGTCAATAAGCTCCTTGTCTAAAAGTTTTAAGTGGCCACCAGAAGGTCAGAACATCTTGAATACCTCAGAGAGGTGCGAGAGCCCAGATACAGACTATCTGCTGTCTAAGCAGCCAGAGCAATGACTGATCCAGCGCTCCGCAGAATGCAGCTGAGGCCCTGCCTTCAAGATACACAACGTATCTGGATCAAAAGCTCAGACGATAAATGACAGAGTCAAAAATATCTTCAATCCAATAAATCTCCTTAACACAGAGCTAGCATCTTTTGATTGTTTTGATATTACAAGAATGCTTCTCCTAAATTAAAACATGTTTATAATGAGTTTTATTTTAATAAACTTTTATTATAAACTGCCCAAAACCGGTAGGCCGGGAATGCCGCACGACAAATGTTTAGCATTTCTAGTCGTCCCATTGATCAGTGACTAGCTAGTCTCCCATTGCCAGAGCTATATCAACAGTCTGTGCTGGAGTATCGTCTGGCTACACCACTTATCTATTCTGGGACAGAGGGAAAAAAACTAGCTAGACTAGTGACTCGCTAAAGGCTAAGAAATATCAGAAAGGTGTAAACAAGACTAATAGTCTAGAGCCATGCTAGGGGCTGTACTTGAGCCCAAGCAGTGTTTTGAGCCAAATGCTAATGCTAGCATGACAAGCATGCTCACAATGACAATGAATGCAAACATGATGTTTAGCAGGTATAATGTTTACCATGTTCCCCATCTTATTTTGGTTTGTAAGCATGTTAACCTTTGCTAATTTGCTAACACTGATCACAAAGTACTGAGGCTGATGGAAATATCATTTGTTTTGCAGGTATTTGGTTATAAACCTAAAAATTTGACCTGATGAAAAAGTCAGGGGATCACCAAGGTTATTATAATTCATCATGAGCGGAACATGAATGTCTGAGCCAAATTTTATAGGAATGCATCCAATAGTTGTTTAGACATTTCACTAAAAACCACAAAGGTCAACCTCATTGCGGCGCTGAAAGAAAAATCCAGGGATCACCAAACTGATAAAGATTCATCCTCTGAGGAGTGTGAATGTCTAAAATGTCATTGCAATCCATCCAACATTTGTTAAGATATTTCTCAACTAGCGATCATTTTCATTGTCGATTAACCCGTCGATTATCTTCTTGATTAATCGATTAGTTATTTGGTCTCTAAAATGTCAGGAAATGGTGAAAAACTGTCGATCACTGTTTCCCAAAGCCCAAGGTGACGTGCTCAAATATCTTGTTTAGTCCACAACTCAAAGATATTCAGTGAAGAAACCTGAGAATCTGAAAATCTGAGAATTGTAATCTTCTTTTTCATAGAAAATTACTCAAAGCGATTAATCGATTATCAAAATAGTTGACAACTAAACGATTAACCGATTAATCTTTGCAGCTCTAGATATTTCAGACTGGACCAGAGTGGTGGACAGATCGACTAGCTGACCGACCTACACCACTAATAAACTATATTGAATTTTCTATGTTGGTTTTGAAGTAACCAGCTGCTTAGATGGTCTTTGTTTTTGGCCAAATCATTCTGACAACTGTCACACTGAAGCAGATGTCAGTGAGTCTTTAGTGGTTGAGCAATTACTCAGAAGAATGAATTTGTACCATATGTTTTTTTTGGGTGAATTTAGGACTTTTCTGTTGAACCAAAGCACTTTCTACAAATATATGTTCTTATGTGTGTGTGTTTGGGGGGGGGGTACGCATGCTTGCACTTGTGCTCCTTATATTTTGGAGACAGATGGTGCAGTCAAAGAAAATCTATAAACTCATCTTCTTTTGACTTCAAGGCAAACGGACTGATTACATATGTTCTGTTTTGTTGCCACTAGACACACGCACGCCCACATGCGTGCGTGCACACACACACACAATCCAAACATTACAGTGGCAGTCTTCGCAATACGTCTGTATGTCTCTTGTTTTTATTAATAATAATAATAATAATAATAATAACACATTTTATTTATTTAGCACTTTACATGTACTCGAAGACACTTTACAGTAAAATCAGCACATTAAGCACATTAAAAAACAGATATAACAGAATAAAACCAACACATAAAACAAGCATGTTAAAAGCAAGTGGAACAGTAAATAAAAGCAGGTCTGTGAGGTAGGAAGCAGCCTGGTTATGGAGGGGTTTGTGAGTAAGGAGGAGGACTTTAAACTGGATGCGTTGGGGAACAGGGAGCCAGTGGAGATTCTAGAGGACAGGGGTAATGTGGTCACAGGAGTGGGTGTGGGTGAAGAGGCGGGCAGCAGAGAGAGGATGTATTGAAGTTCACTTAAGGCTTTTGCGGATGAACCATAGAGAATGCTATATTTTTATCTTTCATACCCACACAGTCTGTCTCACTGTCCACCCAAATGTCTGTCTGTCTCTATTCCAGTCCATTATTTATTGCAGTCGACCTATATTCTGTCGTGTTTATATTTTTATAAGCGTCATCTGTGTGGTACCGACTGATTGCTTCTTATACCTGCGTGACGATGGGCAAACAGAAGGAGGGATAAAGAGGGCAGTAAATGCTTGAATGTTAGAAGTTGTCAGTGACAGTAAAAGGTGTTACATCCAGAGAGCTGAGAGGTGCAGCTTTGTGCGTGTGCTATATATGATCTAATATATTGTGTGTGCCTAAATGTGTAAAAATGAAGTGTGGAATGACAAATTGTGTGATGTGGATAGATGAGTGACGATAGTGATGAGTGTAAGATGAACAATGTGGGATAATGGTTCTTTGTTGTTCTTCAATGCTCTAGTTTTTCACTGTATGGACCGTAAGGAGCATGCAGTGCTTTATTATTAGTTTAGTTTACACTTACAGTAGGAGCAAAACAGAGCCACCTTTGGGTCGACTTCAGGACCGGGGCTACACACGGCAGCAATTCAGAAACGCATTTGGCAAGTGAGTGCAGTCAATGGCTACGTTCAGACGGCAGGCAAAAGTGGCCCAAATCTGGTCAAACCAGGTCAGACTACTTCAGAAGTAGTGTGAACACTCAAATCTTGCCCAGATCTGATTTTTTTTCAAATCAGATTTAGACCACTTCCATATGTGGTCCTGAATCAGACCCAGGTCAGATTTTTTTCAGTGTGAACAACCAAGGCGGATTTGATGGGACTTTTACGTCAATCTACATCGACATTTGTCACAATTATGCGCCGGCGGGAGTTAGCCCCCATAACCTCCCTAACCTTAGTGCAACAGCGTGCTGCAGCTAATGTCATTGTTCTTTTGCGCATGCGGGTCAGTTCGAAACCGCAAACAGTTCATACTGGAATCTGATATAGGCCACATTTTAAAAGGTAATGTGAACAGCCAAATAAAAAAATGGATCTGAGCAAAAAATCCAAAATTAAGCATTAAGACTTGCGGTGTGAACGTAGCCAATGTGTCCAGTAGTGAGTAAATTGTCTGGCTAATTCTGAAGCTGCAATACAAAAGTAAGTAGAGACAATGACCTAAACCTTTCAATAAAACATAATAATATATCTTGCTGTGTGCCTGTTATGATGGATAAGCTATTTTATAACATTCTCAATTATAAACCTGACCTATTACAATTCTGACGGAAGGAGCATCATGATATTATATCAACCTGGGCTTTCTGATTTCTTGGCCACTGGGGGGCAGAAGAACCAAGTAAAAACAACACTGGCATACTAGCAGGTCAATATGCCAAACTTGATACAATTAGTTGCCTGTCTAATATACATTTTTGTTAAAATGTGTCTCCACCAACTCCTAAGGGAAATATATGGCTCTTTAGCTGCTAATGCTTATGCTCTGCTATGTTCACCAGCTAATCACTAACTCTGTCTGCTGTTTGGTGATGGGCAGGTAGTGTATGGGTTTTTAGACCATCGTCTGCTGAAAACAACTGCCTGCTGCAGCTGAAAACAACGCCATGAGAGCGGTGAGAGTGAACCAAAACAGCAAAGTTGCTGGTCTGTAAAGCTGAGAGAAACTGAAGCGTCGGGGGATAATTGTCTGTGGGTTTATCACTATGAGCACCTCTTTTTACCTACGAGTAGTCATGTTATCAATTGTTAAAATAGAAAATAGTCAAGTGGCTTTAAAACCTATTTTTATGTTGCAATAGTATATTCCTATGTTATTCTGATACTCTGATCACAGTACAAATGAGTGTGGCCTTTCTGGTGCTTCAGCCTATTTATTCTCAGTGTCAATGGTGGTTGTCTGCCACAGTGTCTTTTTCTCTAGGATTCGCTAAACACGCACATTTTCAAATCCAACATACGAGGTCCTCAATAAATTTCATTTTAGAATTTGAAATTTTTTTTTAATGGATTGGTTAATTTAAGATCATCAAATGTGAATGTGAACCAGTCTGATGCTGCTCATATCGTAAGAAAAAAAAACACTTCTGTGACCTGAAGGCTATAGCAGATGGGAGCTGCATAACTCCAATGCAACTACTGCTAAGGTGCGCTTCAATGAGACACTCAGCAACCGAAGCTATATAAGATCCAGTTTGTAGTTTTGTCACCCATGGAACTATTTCTCACTTATGAATGAATGAGCCAGTTTTAAAATATGCCAAAATGAGAGTAAGTCAGGGGCAACATGAGCTCCTATCTAAAGTATATCTCAAACAAAAGATCATGATTAGATATATGTATTAGTGCATATACAGTAGTACCTCATCATTTGTGTGTTAATGTGACAACAATATCATCATCAAACATATTTACAACTGTTGGGTATTAGGTCCAGTTTCATGTTTTGCCTCACTGATATAGTTTGCCAAAACCTTCTTAACTTTGGCTCCAAGCCCTCGAAACACTCACAGTCAACCTACCAGCGGTAAATAAAGGTGATGATGATAAATTATGTACAGTTACTGAGGGAATATTTTTATTTAGCCTTTCTAGAAGAGCAGCATCAGTGTAAAAGATGGCTGTCAACTCCAGAGAAATCACATCTTTGGGGGCATGCCATGTTTTCATTAGGGATCTCTAATGACTGGTACAGACAATGACATTGACTTTCTCCATCCATTACCACCACACACACACACACACACACACACACACACACACACACACACACACACACACACATAGACCCATGTCATGTACACAAATGCTGTTTGTGATAATTTTTTGCATGCAACATCTGGACTTGGATACTCTCTTTGAATACTTAGCAAACTGGCCCTCTTGGAGAAGGTGCACTGAGATGGAAAAATGTCAAGAAGTTTAAAAGTCAGACTGGATACACACAACCACATCATTTACTTAAAAACCCTGTGTGTCCTTTTCTCTGTATATTGCTGTAATGGTAAAGTCAGCTCATTTCTATCATAGACAGAACTCATATAATTATATCGCATACATATGCAGTGAATCATTAACGCAAGGTGTATTTTAAAATTGACAAATGCTTGCAAATCACCATGATAACCAACACTTATTTGCTGTGTTTCAGTGTAATGAGGTTACATTACAAGGCTTAAGTGTCAATAAATGATCTAAGTCATTGCAACCATTCACACACAGTATACTGAAATAGGACTTGACCTTTAGTTAACCAAATGAAATTACCATCATATCATAAGTTGTCAAGATTTTCGAGAATGCTTTACTTAACTAACACAGTAGATCATTTGACCAGTGCACTCAAAATTTGGGCACATATGATTTGACCCCTTTGGAGATCTTTTAGATAAAAACTTGCATGTCAAAGTGATGACCAAATGTTAGCTGAAAAATTGTCATAACTGGCATTGGACTTAACATGTTCCACTTGTGTAACATTGCAACTGTGATTAATTTGCTTCAGCAGTGGTGCATGCAATCTAAGTCTTATATCTAATCAAAGTGTTTGTGTTGTTGATGTGTGTGTGCATATCTCTGCACATGTCTGTTCCACTGAGTGAAAAAGGTAATAAATATAGGTATGTTTTTCAAAGATGCACACTAATTCTGAAGTAGTAGTGACCATGAGGGAGACCCACCTCAACAGGTTATTAAGTTTTATATAGTAGAAAATGCGATTGTTTCTGATGTAGGGTGACACAACTCCATTTGTCCTCAGCACAGCTTCACTTTGAGAAAATGTCAATCACCGGATATTTGTATATGAACGAACAGAATCTGAGATCTGGAAAATGACAATTGCAATATGTTAAAGCACCCTTATATGCTAATCACTTTGCCATAATCTGATCAATGTCATCCAATACATTGTGAATGCCTGATGAATAGTGCTTTTTGGGTTTCATCATAAGCAGCAATGACTACTTAAGGTAGATGTTTCTTGCATTAGTACAGAATTTCTTGAGAGAAATTGAAACAAAACAATGATTGTTAAAATTGATATAAAATAAAGTCTTTCAAAATGATGTCCTGACATTGCATACTAGCATTAGGTTAAGATTATGTTATTTCAAGTTGCACTTCGTTCACAGTCATTAGTTTGGCATCTTATTTCCGCCACTCTTTGGCCATCTGTGCATGCCTCTTACAGTTTATATCAGACATACTCAGACGTATCATTTTGAGATTGGTAGTTTTGAGTCTAGACTCTTAAATACTAGTATACAGCTCTCTTTTTTTTAGCAGATGTGCAGCTCTTCTCTTCAAATTTCTATAATTTAGAAAACCATAAATTATATGGCACAAATGCCAGATGGAGACATGCAGGCCTAGAAGTCAGGCTCTTTTCATCTTTTCAGCCCTAGCACCATGTTTTCTCTTTAAGTATCTGTGCAACATTTTAATGTTACATAACATTAATTTAATCTATAACAAAAATATGAGTCTCAGGGCACACAGTGTAGACCTGCAGCTTCTTCTCCAGTTCAGTGGTCTTTTGTTGACTTTCAACCACAGTTGTGGTGTTTTTCTACTGTGTGTATGTGTGTTTGTGTACTGTACCTGAATACCCCCTAGACTCTTAAAGTGCCCATATTATGAAAAAATCCAGTTGGTTGTGTTTCTGTAATTCACTTTAAGCCAGCTGAATATGAAATGTCACTGGATGTCGAATTTTATTCTATTTTGCTCTTGCCTCTTTTTCAAATCCCTTCCTGCATCCTCTCATCTCCTCCACTCGATCTTCATTCAATCGCTGCATTAAAGCTAGTTTCATAGGAGGGAATCAGCAATGCTATTATTATCAGCAGCACTGACTAATGTCCCTCAACACACAAGCATTGTAATTCCACAATCAATACAAGGCTTTAAGTATTAAGTGGGTGTTGGTGTGCAGTTTGCATTAGCAGTGCTGGAGACTCATAAATGATTAAACATATTTAGTCTGACCCAGCATTGTGTGTGTGTGTGTGTGTGTGTGTGTGTGTGTGTGTATAAAAGAGACAGCGGGGGAGATAGCAATATAAAGAAATACACTGCATTGTTGACTTACAGAAAGCCTTTGACTTGGCATGAAGGACTGTTGTATGAAGTAATCGAAAGCGGTATTGATGGTACAATCTATGACTGCATCAATGTGTCGTAAAACCATGTTTTCATAAGGACCAGGAGTGCGTCAAACCTGTAGTTATACCCCCTGCATGCTTCAACATCTGGCCCATATAAATGAACCATAAACTAAAGCAGTGCAAAACCACTGGGTCCTAAACGTCTTAGGAAATGAAATGTCTCCTTTGACACAACAGTCCCAACTCAACTCAACTCTGTGGAGGGTTTTAGTCTGTCCGATCCTGGCTTACGACTGGTGTGTGACGAGAGACAGGATACATAATTGGTCTTGACTACATACATTTTGAATTAAATCATCCTCTTTGATTCTGCTTTGGTTTAGAGAATCCACATGGATTTCCAGCGCTTGCTGCTTCCTCGAAGTGTGTTTGACTTACACATGTTTAAGCATGTGTGCATGTGTGGTTGTGTACAGTACAATGTGTAGCCTACAGTCCTTATAACATCTGCCTGCATGTGTGTATGTCTACACTCAAATTGTGTGTGACTTAATTGCAGTTGTGTGCAAGGGTGTTTTCTTTTCTTTTTTGAGCCTTTGAAATCCTACTGTGAACCCTGTCACTCCATGCCTACGGTCTTAGAAAATCAAGCTGAAAGTGTGAACAGCATAGGTTGTTCAGGTGTAAGGCTTTGTAGTTATAAGGTCTTTGATATTTGGCAACTTTTTAAAAAAGTTTGACAGGCTGCACAAGGTATGAGCGAGAGAAATTAACTGACTCATAGCTGAACTAGCATTCGGGCACTAAGAATTAATGTACAACTCGTATGAAAAGTGACGAAATCTGTCACTATTATATTCACATTACGTTTGTTGCATTGTAATTTCTTTATCTTCTTTATTATAATATATAATAATTGTTCAGCTTCCCCAAAAGGACTTGTTAGTATTACAAGTGCTTCTCTTACAAACACATATTTCCACTCTTTACAATGGAGGATAAAGCAGAAAGAAATGTGTGTACACATTTCAAATGCCCTGTGGAACAGAGTGTTCAATGCATTCCCTTCCTCATAAAACATTTGCAAAGCCGAGTTTTTAAGTATTTTAAATCCAGCATTGTTTACATCCTTGTTTACTAGCTATTCGTCTTGTTTTTCCCTAATAACTCCACTCGGTGGTGTGAAATGAGATGGGCAAATAAAAAATAAAATGTTTTGTTGTGGACACACGCAAATGTGGACACAATGTCAAACATACTTGGTATACATTCAGAACCCACTTTTTTAAGACAACATAACCCCTTATGATGAATACAATAGAGTATAAGAGAAATCAGAGGGAAATGCAAAAGAGCTGCAAATTATCCATGTGTCCGTGTGTCTGAGTATAAAATAAATATTAACTATTAAATAGTACATAATCTAACATGCTGTGCTGTAATTAAAATCAACTCAATCAACTTCATCTGCATTCCTATTAAATAAACACTGAAATATTCCTGAATGTTAAACTGACCTGAAGAGCATCATTAAAGGACAATTACGGTGCAAAACGAACCTAGGGGTTAATAACAGATGTGTGCACCCGATCGCTCTCTGGGACATGTTTTCATGCTAATCGAATGTGTTTGTAGCTTGAAACAAGCTAGCGCAGACCGCTGATCAGCTTACAACGCTAGTATTCGGGGAACAGGGAAAGTATAAACAAATCGCTATTTATACCACTAAAAAGGCTCAAAATATCACCACACTTCAACGGTAGCATAATGAGGGCCCCTAAATGTAAATCGAAGCATTGAGAACATTGTAAGTGTACAGACAGTTTATTAAAAAGATAGTTTAGAAAGACAGTCGCATTCTCATATACAGGCGGCCGCCGTGTTGGGAGCTATTGTCTTTCTAAGGGACTGTTCGTTATTTATTTAAGGGGCCACCGGAGGAGTCTTGGGACCTTTAGCCAAAAAAGACATGACCCTGCCCTCGCCAGTAAAATAATTTCTATGACCCTCCAAAACGATTTGGAAAAAAGGCATGACCCTCCCCCAGCAATTTATCGATAACTTCTGTACTGGTTTGCGCTTGGTAAATATACAGATTCCCATTGTTTTTTTTGTTTTTTTTTTACAGCTATGACATACGTGACTAAACCTTTGCATTCTCATCTGACACATCCCACTCCTCTGTTATGGTGTGGTGGCCATTTCAGTAGATTTACTCACTAACATTGTTGTGGAAACAAAATAAGCATGGAAACTAAATGCACACTTCCTGCAGTACTGCATTACTTCAAATACTAAGTTACTCCTCCAGTAAACTAGTATTCACATGAAATAAAACAATATTCCATCGTCAGCCAGGAAATACTTTTTTTTACTAAAGCAGTATATGAAATCTGATGTATTACCTACCACCAGTTAGTTGTTTTGTGTTATTTAAGATATTTATAAAATATCTGATCATGTCAGACGTAATTATTCTCGTAACGTAGACGTAACTCATTTTTTAAACAATGCAATCATTCCTTTCAGCCACCAGGGGGGCAGCTCCCTCTGCCCCCCAGCAAACTCATGGGTCAGACCCATCTGGTAGCGAAGGAGGGCAGAGACCCCCCCCCCTCTGGACTGAAAAATGTTGGATGACCCTCCCCTCAGCAAAGAATAAAAAAGACATGACGCTCCCCTATTTTCCTCCGGTGGTCCATTCCATAAATACCGAACGGTCCCTAAACTATCTTTTTAATAAACTGTCTATACACTTAGAATGTTCTCAATGCTTCGGTTAACATTTAGGGGCCCTCATTATGTTACAGTTGAAGTGTGGTGATATTTTGAGCCTTTTTAGTGGTATAAATAGCGATTTGTTTTTACTTTCCCTGTGCTGCGAATACTATTTGTAAGCTAATCAGCGGTCTGCGCTAGCTTGTTTCAAGCTACAAACACATTCGATTAGCATGAAAACATGTCCCAGAGAGCGATCGAGTGGGTACACATCTGTTATTAACCCCTACGTTCGTTTTGTGCCGGAATTGTCCTTTAATATAGTAATAAAGCCAAATAAAAGTAAAAAGATTGTAAGTGTGTGATGAGTGGGTTTGTGGCTTAGTGATGTGTGTCATATGTGATTATGAATGTTGGCAGGTGTGAGTGAATATGGAGTTTGAGTGAGTGAGTGTGTGTGTGTGTGTGTGTGTGTGTGTGTGTGTGTGTGTGTGTGTGTGTGTGTGTCCATGGGCGTGTTTAACTGCCCATTATATTCCAATGTGAGTGTCAGTCAGTGTTTTTTAACATCTTTATCGTGACAATCAATAGGTACATTAACTTTTTGGGTTATAGAGCAGCAATATGTGAATATTGAAGGGACCTTCTATATCCTACAGTTCTTGCTAGAGTTTGACGCAGGTGGAACTGAATAGAAGAGAGAGCGAAAGATATAGAAAAAAACAAGTAAATACACGAGCGGATGCATGTAAAGAGCCCAACAGGTTTCCATCAACATTGCTTTGTCCCTGACAACACTGAGAGCTCAGCTTAAGTGCTCAGACATCTAAGTGCTAGAATAAAAAACTAGGATAGTTAAACATAAAGCAGATGATTGCCAGCTCATCCAGGTGTTTAATAGTTTCATTGAGACAGCAGTAGCAGTGCGTGTCTAATTGTTGTCTCACTAACTCCTCAACGACGTATTTTTCTTTTTACACCTGACCTCACTTAAACAGCTTAAATGCCACCTTTCACCGCAATGAGCTGACACATTATATCTGATCACCAAGCCAACTTCATCAGTTAAGACATTATTCTACACCCAAATAGTAATTGGCTTTATCTGACTGTTGATTGGCTGCCTGCTTCACTCCCTTCCTCTCTCACAAACCAACCGTGTCTCGCTGTACCTGCTCATTTAACTTTAATTTAATTGGCTGAACGTTTCCCAGAAGGCAGAGTCAAGTTAGGCTGCCCACTGCTAAAGAGAAAAGGGCAGCCGTAAAAAGAAACTCTTGGGTGTTATTAGGCTATTTACCGCTCCATTTGTGGTTTTATGGCTGATGTGATGCTCTCAGGAAATGAGTTTGAAAACGCTTTGTTGGCAGACAGGGGATTATGAGATTGGGGTCTCAGAAATAGTTTGGCTGCACAGTGGGGCCCTGGAACTCAGTAATTACTAAATCTTTCCCGTTTCCTATGTTGTTACTGTCTCTTTTTTTCTTTGGGACTGGCAGCCATTCCATCTGTTTCCACCTTTATCATCTGCTCTTTCCCCTGTCTTGCATGTTTCCAGTTGAAGAGAGTGTATTTTATCTTGTCTTTTTTTTCTATATATATATCAATATTGTATCTATTATTCACTTCAGCAACTGTCAAGTGAAGTACTGTCTAATAACCACTATGTTTTCAAGATTTCAGGTCTCCATTTGCATCGAAACTTAATTTTGTGCCATTATTCCAAATTGAGCGTGAACGTTGTGTGCCGTAGTTCTCTCCTTAAAGGCTGTTTTTTGATGATATTTTAATGGATGGTTACACAAAATAACTGACAGCTAAAGAAGTGGCAAATAAAAAGAAGAATCTGAGTGAGACAGAAAAAGGGAAAGGATTACATACAAATCATGCTGAATTAAAACTGCTGAGTTTTCCTCACAGCACATTTTACGTAAATGAATATTGAATCATTTGTTTTTTTGAAACATTTGTCTGTTGCAAACAAGCCCATCATTTTGGCACAGTTGGAAAAAGAGTTTTGACAAACAAACCTTTTTGGATTAAAACATTACTCATTGACTATATAGTGTCACATTTTATACTTACTACTACTACTACGTTATTTAGCAACACATGATCTTTTATTTGTAAGGTATTCTCAAATATCTACTGTTGCAAATCTGCTACTAATCCAAAGCCAGTGTAGGTGTTTTAGACAAATCCTGTAATTGTTTGCATCAAGGTTAGGGGGCCCAAACATTATGAGTAAAATAATTATAGGTAGGCCTATACATTCTGTCAATGTGCACATCTCTACACTAGAGTGTAGTGTATGTAAAAATAATGAACATGTATTATTTATCATTTTGCTGGAGGGCTTCTCAAAGGTAGTCTGAGAGCCAGACCAATCCAAGCTCATTCCTTTGCTCTGGCAGACACGTCTGGTCCCCCTCCCGTTCAGACAGATTTCCAGTGGCCTAAGATGTGCTGGCCAATCACAACCGTTTATCTAATATGGGGCGGGTTTAAGACGATGACTGAAAGAGGAACGTCACTGTCCTGTAGTAGGTCTGTCCAGCGCAACCCATCCAGCTCACGTAACTCAGATCAAACTGTCAAATTAGGCAGTTTGAAATCGAAAATGAACTGATAGATTCCAGACTAATTTGCATTTGCAAATTAATCGACGCCACCATCAGCTTCAGCACTACTTTGTGGTTAGGGCTGCAACTAACGATTATTTTCATAGTCGATTAATCTGTTGATTATTTTCTCGATTATTCGATTAGTTGTTTGGTCTATAAAATGTCAGAAAATGGTGAAAAATGTGGATCAGTGTTTCCCAAAAGCCCAAGATGACGTCCTCAAATGTCCAGAACTCAAATATATTCAGTTTACAGTCACAGAGGAGAGAAGAAATTAGAAAATATTCACATTTAAGAAGCTGGAATCAAAGAATTTTTACTTTTGTCTTAAAGAATTACTCAAACCGACTAATCGATTATCAAAATAGTTGGCGATTAATTTAAGAGTTGACAACTAATCGATTAATCGATTAATCTTTGCAGATCTATTTGTGTTTACTGCTAATTGGCAAAAGTTAGCATGCTTACACACTATACTAAGATGTTGAACATGGTACAGCAAGTTTGCATTGCGATTAGACTTTTAGTGTTAATTTTTAGTATTTTATTCTTTTCTTCAGTTTGGCCCTCATCCCAGACACTTATTTGTTTGCATTTTTGGGAAATGATTTTATGAACATTACCATTTGAATTTCAATTTGGATTTATGTGAATAGGCGCCATGCTGTTGGTCTGACTCTTTTGACCCCATTTTTTTATTGAGGTGTTGAACTTTATAATACTGTAGTTCAAATGTTCCACACAAATTCAGATTAGAAACCTGATTTGAATTCAGATCACACTCAAAGTGGAACCCGCGTATAATTTGACAGCTAAGCCATGACGTGAGTTTAAAAAGAAAATTGCTGCACCATTTTATGCTGATTTCAGCCAGCCATGAAGCATTTCAATCTACGTTATATCCTTATCACATAGTGCCACAGGGGCTGCTTGTCTCTGTCTCTCTTTCTTTCGTTTACTTTTCTCCTCTCTCATCTCAGTCCTGCTCCCTCTTTGCATTTTGCACAGTCCGTGTTTCTTTTCCTTTCTCTCACTCTTTCTCTTTTTGGGTCCCTCTCTCTGCCATAATTAAAAACGGACGTAACCAACAGCTCATAGGAAAAGTTCATTTTAGGAGTTAATGTCATAAAAATACCCGTCAGCAGAGAGAGAAATAGTGTGTGTGGTCAAATAGATAAGAAAATCATTTTAAAGATATGTGACTAGACACAAGTCACACAGGTGTCTAAATGCTTACATTATGAAAGCTGTTCTATTTTGAAGTTGTATATTGTTGGTGTACATTTTTCCTATTTGACATATTCAGTGTTCTTTCTCTAATACAAACAACTCAACAAATGCAATAAAAGCAAGATGTATGATGATCATATTTCACTGACGTATGCGCACAAACACACACTCCCGTTCCTCTTGTGTAGCTTTTTTGACAGTGGCCACAGGATTTAATTGAGTTCCTGTCAGAAATATCAATTGTTCAATTTCTCATCTGTCACAGGGTTGGGCAGGGAGAATTGAGAGGTTGGAGGATTTTAACTCCCATTGTACATACACACTGTCAGTCGAAAGGTTGGAGTAGAAACTAAACAAGTAGAAACACAGAGAACAGAATCAAATTGAAAATAGCATACATTGCATACCACGAAAAAAGAGATTTTTTAATGTACTCCCATCTCCAACTTCTGACTGACTCACCAAACCCTTTTAAATTAATAACAATAGCCTTTTACATACTCATCATTTACATACTTTCAAAGATAGAAACATTACTTTTTTTAGGAAATGTTGCTTTTTCTTCTCTTATTTTCTTGTAATACTGAATTAGTGAATCCCTGTCAGTGTGTGCATGTATCTATGGCTGCATCACCAAAGGTCAAGAAATGATCAGAGGGCTTATTGTCAACTTCCAACACCTGTGCTTATCATTTCAACAACACTTTGACTGCTAATCCTGCATCCTAAACTAGATCTTTAATCCTCATTAAAATAATAAAATGATCACAAACCAGCTTCCAGTGCCGAAATGAAACCTCTAGGTGCATAGTGAGAATGGAGACCTGTGGAATAGAGTCCCACAATGTGATAAAGAACTTGATAGGCAAGTATCAGAAAGTGGTTAAGTATGCAGAAGCGTCTTTTCTACCTTTTCTTTATAAAAAAAAGCTGTGATCATTTTAGATTCCTTTTCGCTGTTAGACTTTGGAAAACATAACTTGTTAGCTCCTCTTCTAATTGTAGTATTGGCGAATTTTAGTATTCTTATCAACCAAAAACTTAAGACTCCAGATCTTACCCTCTGACAGGTTTATGTCTCTGCTGATATTTCTACTGTGAGAAGCTGTTTTGAAGCCATTTCAACCCATTTCAATTTCTGGAGGTCACGCCGTCTCACTAGAAGTCTTCCACCTGTCATGTAGATTTTAGTGATCGACGCATGAGTTTCTCAAAATGTTTCAGTGTAATTGCAGCTTCTTTAATCTCAAGCTTGCTTAAAATGCACGAGCTGGATCATACCACCGATTAAGGTTTTAGCATCTGTCACTTTTAGAATAATTTTTATAAAAACTTTTTCTTCTTCTAACTTTTAAGACATTCAAAAGGTCTTAAATGAAGCTATAGCATATAAACCTTTAGCAGTATAAAAGTCATGAAAAGGAAAGAAAAGAAGCCCTTTTAGTTTAGAAATCCTGTTGTGGCTATAAGATGCTTATATGGTTATATATTTATTTAAATTAAATGTGCAAATCACCAAACAGTTTTGTTTTTATGGTTTTATTTTGCTCTTTTACTATTTTTTTAAACTCCCACATATTGATATTGGTATGGGCCTCAAAAATCCAGTATCGGTCAGGTATAGACTTCACCAACTCCTGAGAAAAGTAGCTTCTAAATACTCTTCACACGATGTTGCGATTAGCAGCATTTAGCAATAGCCGCTTAATGTTCCAATATGTTCACCAGGTAGTTGCAAACTTTGTCTGCCTGCGGTTTGATGCTGTGTAGGTAGAGTATGGTGGGTTTTTAGTGCTTTTTAAAGAAAATGTTTGCCTAATGCTGATAAGCCGTGACAGCGACTCAAACCAGTTAAGTTGCACACCATAAAACCAAAACAACAACCTTAAAGACGCTTAAAAGGTCAGTAGAGCAGAGGGTGACTGCAGAGTTGGGTGATACGTTTCGTCACTATACGTGTAAGTTACTTATTTCACATACATGAACATTATATAAATATTGATTGTAGCGGCTTTAGAGGAACACAGAGCAATTTTTCCCATGGAGTTTCCTCAAAGGTTTTCACCTTCAAAGACGAGACATATGGCACTATTTCTGGACTGTACTGACACCTTGGTAACATGATTATATAGTTAACTTCGCTATTTAGTTAGTTAATGGTTGTTGTAGTTATTTATCTGTCCACAAAAAAACCTTCAGCGAAAGCCTGCACCACTGTTCGCCCCCTTGGTTTTCTGCTGCCGCTGTTCTTTCATCTATTTTCTCTGTTCTTTGGCCCAGCTCGTTAAGTCTCCCGCTGCGTCTCAGTGAGGTATAACAGGCATCTCGTGATCTTTCAAGATTCAAGATTCAAATTCCTATGTTAATCCCACAATGGGGAAATGTACACTGTTGCAGCAGCGAGGTATAAGAGGAAAAGTAAAAGACACACGTTAACACACAATAATAAATATAATTAAAGAGAGTAAATATTAAATGTAAATGTATTTACAGTAAAAAATACAGTCACATGTTTTATAGCACGTTTTATCAGCCCTGGTGTGTGTGTTTTGTCTATGTGTTCTACTGGGAACAGTGCTGATTGTAGAGTCTGACAGCAGCAGGCAGGAAAGACCTGCGGGATCTCTCCGTGACGCAGGGCGGGTGCAGCAGCCTGTCATTGAAGGAGCTGTATTTAGTGCTGACAGAGTGTCCTGCATGGGGTTGGAGGAGTCGTCCATCATGGAGGATAATTTGGCCACTATCCTCCTGTCTCCCACCACCTCCACGGCGTCAAGGGGGCAACCAAGAACAGAGTTGGCCTTCTTAATCAGCCTGTCCAGTCTTTTCCTGTCTGCCACTGCAATGCCACTGCCCCAGCAGACCACTCCATAGAGAATGGCTGATGCCACCACAGAGTCATAGAATGTCCTCAGGAGTGCCCCCTGCACCCCAAAAGACCTGAGTCTCCTCAGCAGATACAGTCTGCTCTGGCCTTTTTTGTAAAGTGCTGTGGTGTTGTCAGTCCAATCCAGTTTATTGTTCAGGTGAACACCCAGGTAGTTATACATAATTTAACCATATTGATGTCCGTACCTAGAATGTTCACCGGCAGAGGGGGAGAGTGTTTGCTCCTGCGGAAATCCATCACCAGCTCCTTGGTTTTCCCAGCATTGATCTGGAGGTGGTTCCGCTGGCACCAGTCCACAAAGTCTTTAAGTTCTCCGTACTCCCTGTCGTCCCCATCTGGGATGAGGCCAACAACAGCAAGTTGTTGCACAACACAACACAGATGCTATTACTGCATGCAGGACACAAAGGAAATGTTTTAGCCTTGAGACTCCCAGCCAGCGTAGAGACTTGTTAACCAAAAAGCACAAAGCTCCTATTCTTCTCTTCTAGCTAAGGTTCATGTAAGGGGATGGCCCAGGTTGTACTGAATCTTTTTGTTCTTAATCCACTGTGATTGTACATTATTTAAAACTCATTTTATGTGTAAAAGCTGTGTGATTCTGTTGCTTGATGGTGCCATGCATAATTTTTATTATTAGAACTGCACATACCTCATATCAGTGACTTTGTAGATGTAGTTCCAGATATGTGTAGAGCCGTGTATTTTTTATTTATTTCCATACTTCAGATGTTTTATTTTTACTATTCACTAGGCCTGTTGCGATAGTCAATAAATCAATTTATCGCATGATAAATAAAAAAGTGCTCGATCATTTTTCTGGCCGTGATAATTTCCATTTACATGCTTGTTTCTTTTCCTCTGCCGCCACGGTATCAGAAATAGGGCAGACGCACAACAGGTTTTCCGCTATGTACATGTAGGGTGCACCGCCCCTCCTTCAGCTGTTTATGAAAAGTCATAATTACATGACTCTGCAGAGCCGTCTGCTCTACTGAACTCAAGCGAACTGTCATCCTCTCTCTCTCCTCTTTAGGGTGAGCAACTGGAACAGTGACAGGACGTCATCACTCGCGAAGTCATGGCAACCAAATAAACAACAGGGCAAGTACTACTCTAGTGTCACTCAATCGAGTGTCACTCAATCTTAGGCAAAGTGACAAACAGCGACGAAAGCCGCGGGTCCCAGCTACAGTTTATTGGAAAATAGCATTGTGGACACAGAATTTGATGAATTTACTGTTTATCAGACCACAGATGAGACAAGAAGCTAATGTTAGCGAACGCGGTGACGGTCCCTCTGCCTCTCACTCCCGCTGCATGAGACGCTGTATTCCTCCGACACGCTGTATTAACGTTACTGTTTTAAAACCGTTTTCCAGGTTAGTGGGGGTGCATACCGCTCAAAACCTACATGAAAAATGTAGTAATGTTCACTCAGCGTTTTGTTTCGTTGTTAAACTGTGTGTAAAATGAGCGGTGACGTTAAATCACCGGTTTCAGGTAACGGCACCCTACAGTACCTTCTATTAGCTGGATGGTTTCAAGCTAACGGTCGGTAGCTAACATTAGCACATAAGCCTGTTGACAGCGATGTTATTGTTCATATTTTGGCAACATTTTTCTGAATAGTTTTCTGTAGTAGTGGTCATAGTGACTGAAAGTGTGATGTGAGATGCTAAAAAGAAACTACACGCTGTTTTCAGGTAACGTTACTGTTTTGATTGTGTTTGGTTTTTATGTTTTGGTGTTTTGTGTTTGGTCTTTAACAGAGACTGAGAGTCCATTTTATTAATTGTTTTTTGTTGTTTTGTTAATTTACTGTGGATATTTAAAATGTCTTCCAGTTCCAGTGTTAAATATTCTTTAGAAATAAAAGTTTATCGATCTTTGAAAAGGTGTACCTGCATTATTATGCCAATCATCATATTAGATGAAAACGGTCTCTCAATGACAATATTATCGTTTATCACAATAATTTCTGGGACAATTTATCATCCAGCAAAATTTGTTATCGTGACAGGCCTATTATTCACTGCTTCCAAACACTGACCTGCTCCTTTGTCGCTTCACTAACCCTCTTCCATGTTCCACTGTATGTTATTGGCTATAAGAAATGCACTGTAGTTATCCGAGCCAAAGGGATTTCCTTTGATGTTACTGCCACAATGTAAGCTTGGAAATGATGAGCTACAGACGAATTACTGCTTTCAAAGTTTCCCTTTGATTTTAATGTTGTACAGTAGGACAGTCGTGAGTGTGTCTAATCGGTTGTGAGAAATATGAACGGAAGTACACACACACACACACACACACACACACACACACACACACACACAAATAAGAGTCCTTAAGCAAGAATAAGTGCTCATGCTTACGGACACACTTTTATCCAGACACAAATGCATGTTAATACTGTGTGTGTGTGTGTGTGTGTGTGTGTGTGTGTGTGTGTGTGTGTGTGTGTGTTCACACATGCATGCTACTGTGTAATAGTGGAGACACACATGCAGGCCTTCAGTTTCAAGTAAATGCTGCTACTTTACACATTAATTCTGTTCCTCCATCACACACATTGATTGCAAATTAGTCCCCTCATAAAAATTCTTCATGGGCAGTATGGGTTTGCTTAGTGTAAACTTCATGTACAGTGAATTATTCAAGCTTTTTTTTTGGGGATTCAGCAGTGACAAATTAAAAGTGAGTAGAGAATATATTAAACACACTGTATTTGTGTACACTAACTTTGCATTTGTACTCTAACAAATGCATATAAGGTTTTCTCATATCTACAGTCACAGAGACACTATCTGTCCCTGTATCTGATTTGTTCTTCAGTTTCTAACACAAGCAGGCACAAATATGCACAGACTCATTCACACTGTTTTTTTCAAACTTTATTTCTCATTTTGTCATTTCACACTTATATTCACAGTTGACGTTGTGTGCTATAATTCCTTATGTGCACTGTTGCACAGATTTTTCAGATTTATTGTTTAAATTTGCCATGATGTTGTCTTACAGGTCTGCAGAATGAGAATAAACTTTCCTCTGGTATGCTCTTTGCAGGCCTGCTTATTAAAACCCCTTGAAGTGAAGTTAAAGATAGTTGTTTAAAACTGCTGGATTAACTTACAATGGCCATTCATTCATTTTCGGCCTTTATTTTGGTAGGACAGCTCTCACAAAGTTCAGGGCTTCACCCTCAGCCAATGACAAAGCGCCTTTTAGTCACATGTTTCATTTGTCAAGTAGTAGTTCGGAAATAAACCAAATGGATATTGATGAAAACCCAGGTGCTAGTGACGAGAATCAGCCAGAGTGATAGAGAAAGATATGGCTCTGGAATCAGCCAACCACTCATTCTCAAAATGAACTTGTTCCGAAAAAAGACTTGCATTCGGTGGTGTGGAAGTATTTTGGATTCAAGCAAGATGACAAGTGTCAGTCTGATGTGATTTGCAAGGCATGCTTTGCCCTCATTGCAGCACCGCAAGGTAACACCACAAATCTTTACCAGCACCTCAAACGTCACCACAAAGTGCAATATGATGAAGCCGTACAAGGCAAGAGGTCCGAAAGAAGTTTAAATTAGCCTATTTAGAGCCATGTTCAGGGCCATATTCAGCGCAGTGCGTTAAACTTCTATTTTTGGTAACCTACTTGAATGGCCAGTTGAATGTTAATTCTATAAAAGGCAAGCAGTTAAAGAGCATGCTAAGAAATAATTCTGTTTTTGATACTGTACTTAAATTGGCAATTGAGAAACTCCATTTCTCTAGAGACTGAAGCTGTAGCTGCAGCATGTTGATTGACATGTTTTAATTATGTAAAGACATATTCAAGGAGTTAAGATAGAGCCTGTATCAGGGCCATAATTAGTTCAGTGTGTTATATG
This sequence comes from Sander vitreus, assembly GCF_031162955.1. NCBI lineage: Eukaryota > Metazoa > Chordata > Actinopteri > Perciformes > Percidae > Sander > Sander vitreus. The sequence goes on along the minus strand of NC_135875.1, from coordinate 13,248,484 downwards.
TCACTATTTTTGGTAGCCTACTGTACTTGGCCAGTATGTACTTTACTTTCTTTATTCATTGAAGCCTCTATGTTTACAGGCTTGTGGTGATGCGCAATGTGCTATAGGTGCCAAAAAAAAATCTGTTTGGTACTGCCAATTTGTTTTGTTTTGTCATGGTTCATGTGTGCAATAAACATTACACTTTGTGAGAAAAATATCGTGGCAGAGAATCGTGATATCAATTCTAAGCTAAAAAATCGTGATTCATATTTTTCCCCGAATCGTGCAGGCCTAGCTCAGACTACAAAGTAGAGGGCCTAACATATACCATCCTCCACTCTTCAGTGGAATCAGTTCAGCTCAGCTCTTGTCCTTTACTTCTCCTTTCATTCTTACTGCTTTTCCTTTAGTGTTTCTTTCCATGTTGATTGCTGTTCATTTATCTTTATCTGCCACCTATTTTTCTTGTTGTTCCTTACTGTGTATTTATTTCCCTCACATGCTCCCTTATGCCCTTTCTGGCTCACTCTCTGTACACAGTATGTTTGAATCTCAGCCTACTGCCAGGACTAGTCTTACAGTTTAGTGCTCAATGTTGGGCATCCTGCCTAACGTCTTTTTTGCACAGAAGAGTCACTTGACTTCAGCCGTCTGATCCCAGAAGTAACTCTATTATAAGTTTCTTTATTGTTGCAGTTCATTTGCACTCCAAACAACAGTCGTAAGGAGTTACTGGGGTAATATCTTTTAATGTTCACTTTTGTTTAGACCTGCTTTTAATTGCCCGGTTTAAAATCCATCTGGGGTTTGTATTTCTGTGTCCGCTGTGTCTACAATGCCATTGATGAGTACAATATTATGCTCAGGTATATTGGCCAAAACGAGTAAAAGACCAAGATTGTAATGAGGACTTTCCTCTTTAATTTGTCAATATCTGGTGGAAATTGAGCTTGCAGGATTCACTTAGACCTCTGTGAGGATAATGTTTCACAGGCTGTCCATGCAGGTATCCTTGAAACTTTGGTTAAGGCATGAGTGGTATAGTCTATTGTCACAGCAGGACAGTGTCTGGATTTAAAAGGGAGGCCTTTTTTTGGTGAAGACTGACTTTGGTAAGACTCTGCGGTGTGTGTGGTTTCCTCTCCACAGCTCCCAGCAGGCCTCAGGGGAGACTGACAAGGAATGTTTTTTGAGTACACAAGTACACTGTGTCTCGAGCAATTGAAGCAAAGCTGTCGAAGTGTAAGCATCTGGTATCAAATCTCTCATACAGAAGCAGGGTGCTGATAATAAACAACTTGGCAGCTGTCTGCTTGTGACATCATGCTTAATGCCCCTTGCAGCTTTCCTGGCAGGAATTCAGAAGAAGTTGGTGGACGTCTTATGGTCTTTGGCTGAGAGCTGCTTCCCTGGCCAGGACTGTGGTTGGGCAGCTTGATTGAGAGTCAGGTGGCAGCTTTCCAGCTTCAAGCAGTACGGACCAAGCAGCAGAAGTCTGCTGGAGGGACACTAGAGGATGCCACAAAGGACAGTTTTTATCACCAGACTCCCTTGACACTGTTTACATCTGACCTGGCATGTGGTTGGATTAAGCGGAATAAGATGTGGGCCTCTGTAACCCTGGATCTGACAGTGCTGAAGAGGTTTATCCAGAGGTGCTGGGCCCTCTGGTAGATACAGAGGCAATGTAGGGATTACACGTAGAGTTGAAGGTTGCTGTCATTTTTTCAACTTTGAGCAGGAGGCAGTTTAAACAGACACAGCCTTGCATATATATATATATATATATATATATATATATAAAAACAACCTTTGAATCATTGAACTCTGTTTATTCATTTGAGAGTTATGTGTCACGATTTTTAGCCATTCTTGCGGAATTGCTCTACGGATGTCAGTTGGTCTGCCCACCAGTTTCGTTCAGACTGAAACATCTCAACAACTATTGGATGGAAGTTTGGTACAACCCTTCTTGGTGCCCAGAGGATGATTTTTACGGACTTTTGTGATCCCCTGACTTTTCCTTATGCGCCAGCAGCAGATTGACATTTTTGGTTGAGAGTGAAATATCTCAACAAATGCTGGATGGAATACAATGAGATTTGGTCCACATTATGTTCTCCTCAGGGTGAATTGTAGGCCTAATAACTTAATTTGTCCAATACTCTGGATAAGATTCCCATCATCCTCAGCTGTTCTTCGTCTTGAGTGCAAGTTGATGTTAGTATTCTAACATGCTAAGTAAGATAGTGATCACCATAGTAACATCACTAGCACCTGCTAAACGTCACCATGTTAACATTGTCATTGTGAGGATGTTGCCATGCTGACTTTAGTATTTCTGCCAAAGCGCTGCTGTGTTAAAGTACAGCCTCACAAAGGTGCTGGCATGGCTGTAGGCTCTTAGTCTTGTTGTAACGCACACCGCTAAGGGGAATTATTTTATGTTATGCTCCACAGAGCAGAAGAGCTATGCATAAGCATAAAAGAATTACAGACTGTGCTCTCCAGGCATTTAGAGTCAAATAAACATTCAACTGCATCAATCAGGTGCTACTTGGTTACAACAAAGTAGCTTGGTGATTTTTATTGACTTAAGTTGGAAACTACATATAAACTAAATACAAACTACACCAACACTAAACACTTACTTGACACTTAACTACACCAGTGTAAAGAGATAAGAGTTAAAAGTATCCCTCAGCCCATTTCATGTCACAGTTTTGAATTTGAGGGCCACATTTCTGGTTGGCCTAAAAGCAATAGTTTGACATTTTGAGAAATTTGCCAGCAGCCAGTTATCTGAGCATTATCAGAAAGACTGGAAAATCACCAGACTATTTCTTGGAACTATTTTCTTCAGATTTTTGTTTTTTGACAGAGCCAAGCTAGCCGTTTCCAGTCTATTTGCTAAACTAAGCTGCTCCCAGTAGCTTCATATTTACTTCACAGATATGATCTCCTCATCTAACTCTCAGCAAGAAAGAAAATAAGCATTTTTTTCCCCAAAAATGTTGAACCATTTTCTTTTTAAAATTAAGTTGATTTACTATACTTGCCTGAACTTTGCCGTTAATCACTAGACCGTACAATCAATATGACAAAGTGGGAGAAATCAAAAATGTCACACATGTTCCAGTCGGACGTAGAGAAACATAGCTCACATCCTAATGGCACACTGTTGGTGGAGTCCGTTAAAAAAAGTTTCTCAGAAATTATATTGACACATTTATGAATGTTTGTGGACTGTGAGACAGTATTTACAGCAAGAGAGCAGGATCCAGTGCTTTGAATTTTAATATCACTTTCATCTGTTGAGGCTGGCTGAATTGTAGATAGTGATGCGTTCAGTCCTGCTGTTGGGTTTGTGTGTGTATAGGAGAGTGGAAATCATATTTACATACTTGACTCAAACACTCCAAATGAATGCTGATATGACTGAATGCTCTATGTCTACACTCTGCAGGATGTGTAAGTAGGCAATTGTATGTATGCTTCAATAAGCTTGTCTTATACTGTAAAAGGTGAGACTATATGTTATGTTTTACCTTGGCTTTACCTTGTTCTGCTGCCTCAAGTGGCAAAAGAAAGTGAAAGAAAAGTTTCCAGATCCAGCAGGTCTAGGTCATGAGATGATGTCAACTGCAGTCCTAGGGGGTAATAGGTGGTTCAAGAGACTATGGTCATGTCTGCGTTCAACTGATTCCATTTTCTTGTTTTTATTTTATTTTCTGAAAACAGTGTGTCATCATCAGGACATCATGACTTTTGACATCTCCCAGGCTCCCTCTTGTTGAGGACGAAACCTCACCCATCCTCATCATTCTGTACACACACGGATGTACTTTATTCTTAGAAAAAAAACTTTTGCTTTTCCCCATACAGGCACACAGATTTCCGCACGCACGCTCACACAGTTAAACAGGAAATGGAGGCAATGATGAAACCTCAGTGCAATGTTCAGGGCTCAAAAGGACTGACAAACGTCAGTCACCCTCTCAAAACCAATTATCCTCCCTGTTTCAGTCCAGATTTGTTTGTGTGTGTGAGAGAGAGAGAGACACAAAGGGGTCCCACTGAAATCTGAAATTGGATCACAAGATCAAAAGACCACAGAACTTTGCTATTGTGCACACATCGAGTTCAAGAATAAATGTTCAGAGACAAAAACACTTTGTCCCTTTACTGGCAACACACTATTCTGTGTGTTCAATAGGTGTTCATTCAAACCAACATAAATGAGGTGAAGATATCATGTATAATTTGTTAGTTACAAAAGCAGTATATTCAGTATCTTTTGAGCCCCTCTTGGGTACAACAGTGAACTGGAAATCAATCACTCACATGGTAAAACATTTTTTTGTGATTAATAGGGTCTCTAGCTGTAATATGTAGAGTCTAATTTGGGTGACCTCAGGAACACATCAAAGCTTTTTACTGATGAGGAGGTTTTTCTTGAAATACACTGTGGGGGGTTGCAGTGAAGCATGAGTGTAAAGCTGCTGGGATAAGGCTCAGCCCCTCCAAGTCTGAGACTATGGTACTCTATTGGAAAACAATGGATTCTGGGAGAGAGCAAGCTTTGCACCAGACTGTTATTGTTAAGAGGGAACTGTCACTGTCAACTATGGTCATGAGAGCTCTGGAGTAAACAAAAGAGTTTTCTTTGCTGGGTGTCTAGACAACCTAGCTTAGCCTGCTGCCACCTTCTCTATCACATCATAACTTCAATGTAGGTTTCAAATCCAGAAGAGCATCAATTGCATTAAAGATGAACAAATACTTTTAGACGTTTGTTTGCTACGGTTCAAAAGGTTTCTTTGTTACAGAAAAGACAAGCACACCAAATGAGAATGAATTCTTAAAGAACACTGTCATGTGTGCCATTAGACAACAAGAAAAGTTTTTAAATGTATACATACAACAATGCTAAACATATGGATGTAACAGATGATCAAGAAGACAAATCACTGCAAACCATGCATGAAATTGAGTTTAGTCTGTCAGGACCATTATTAAGCCAAACTGGTATTTAATTTGTTATTAAAAGTAGCCATGAGTACACAGAAGTTTTGGTGTTCGCAAAACATTGTTTTTGTTAATTTATTGTAAGTCATTTTTTTTGTTTGTTCAATTCTTTAAACATTGTCAAATGTTTAACGTAATTCTTCACACCAACCCCAAGGTTTTACAAAGAGGGAAGGCTACACATGAGTTCTAAATTAAAAAGCTACGACCGCAGCTAACAAATATTTGTATTCATCTGCTGATAATGAAAAATCCCAGAGCAGAAAGTAACATATTCAAATACCTTTTTTTGTTGTCCCACCAACGGTCCATAATTCCAAAATATTCAGTTTTAGCATTATATAAGATCAAAAGAAGCAGCAAATTCTCACTTCGGAGAAGATGGAAACAGCAAATGTTTGCAAAGCTTTTGTTTGAAATAAGACTAAAACATTTAATCGATTATCAAATAGTTGCCAAATGATTGTATGTTGATCGACTAATTAATCAATCAACATTCCGGCTCCAGGGCAATCCAATCAATCAATAAAACCACATTCTCTGTCTAGGATCCTGCAGGAAGAGGCCTGTTTAGAGATGGCTGTCACATTAGCCTTCCTAAAGAAAGTAGGATGTTTCCTACTAAACAAACTCTGATGTTTCCCGTAACAAAAATGATGGCGCTACTTGACCACACTCTCTGAAAGCTTAAGCACTGTTATAATAGGAAAGCCAGAACTAATTCATTGATGTCGATAGACATCGATCAGCAGGATAGTGTAAGATATGGGTGCATTCATACATTTATTTAATTTGGTCACTCAATTTTGTCATCTGGATATGGATAGTGAAAATCGTTCGGCCTTTGCATACAGAATAATACATGTTTTTAAGAAAGTAATACGATTTTTTGAGGATGAGCTCATCTGTGTTTTCAAGCAGCTCGAGTCCAGCTCTAAATTATGCGCACAGACAGGTGGAAAAAATCCTTAAAAGTGGTTGAAATCAGCACTGGTAATGAAAGTTGATATTTAAACAATAGCTGAAAGATTTCGTTCCGACACTGTAACACCTGTGTGCGAATATAATATCATTTGACATACAGTGAGTATGCGACTCACACATTTCCAAAAATACTTCCAGAAAATCCTGAAATGTAAATCCGGGGGGGGAAAAAAAAACATATAAAGGTTCTTGCCAGATTTCTCAGTAAATGATTGAGGAAGGAGCTTGTATTAGGTTTCTCAGCACATTTTCATGAACACACAGACTAAGGTGGCTTTCACGTTGTCTGCCTCTTGTTTTCTCCTTGTTATTTTTTCCCACTAATTTACAAACTCATCTCCTCCACAAACTCTCTCTCTGGTTGCATTTCACGTTATCTGCTCTCTATCCACCTCTCTCTTTCTTTCTGTCACCTTATCCCTCCATCTCTGTGTCCCTCTGTGCTGTAGTCTCTCCCCTAATACGCAGCCTGTTTTGGGCGGCAGCACTAGCTCATGCTGCATTGAAATGTCAGGTACCTTTGGGAAGATAAGATTAAAGAGCTCAGAGCGATCCGTCTGTCTTGGTCTCCCCCACTTCTGATCATTTGTTCCTCTCTTCTGGTTTCTGTTCAACTTCTTCCCCTCATTCTCTATCTGTCTCGCTTTGCTGTTTCCTCTCCTCTCTTGTTATAACTCTTTCTCTCCGCTCTCTGGCTTCCTAATCCTCTCAAGTGCTGGTTTTTCCTAAATCATATTAACACAGGGATCATCTTTGTCGTGTCGAATTAAAATGGAACCGAGAAGATCTGAGTAGCTGCTATCAGGTTAAAACCTTATATATTTCTTTTTATTTTTTACTCAGTTGACCCTTATCCCTGGATCCTGAACTTTGTTTGACACATGGCAGGGTCATGGCGAGGTTTGATTTCTATCAAAACAAGACAGTTACAAGCAACACTTACAAGGTTTTTCAGCGACGCACTGAGACTGTGAGTTAAAAATCGGACAGGGCTTGATCCTCTTCATTCTCTTCTTCTCTAATTAAACAGTGAATGGATGTGGGAGCTTCTCGGTGGAGGATATATGGAGGATATAAGAGATCTACAGGCCGGCCTGAGGGACGTTAGCTCTGCTTTTATTGGGAATGATCTGTTGCATTAGCAGATAGATGGATTTTCTTTTTTTTATTTGAATGTCATAATAAATACATTCAAATACATCATTAGTAATTAGTAATACTGGCTAAATACCCTTGTGCTTAAACAAGGCCAAGATGTTACTATTCATGTATTATTATTAGCTAATGTTTTAAAAATCTGTACATGTACTGTACTTTTATTATTCCTTACTTTTAAATCCTCGTAACCCTTTCAGGCCCAGGCAAGAAACTTAAATGTCTTCATTTTTCTTAGCTTTAAATATTAATTCATGCCATTTTTTCTTTTTCAGCATGAACAGGACTGATTGAAAACGATGAAACATTTGGTGTGAACAATTGCATTCAATTTAATTGGAAATGTGACGGTAGCGCTGATAAAGTGAAACAAGAAACATTCAAAGTAGCTACTCAGGTTTTACTCAAGTGCAATGCCACTAATCTTTCACTAATCAAAAGCAATAAATAACATTTAGTGAACTTTTTGCAGTCTCACAACCACACTCTGATGTGCACTCGTTGCTTGGATCACCATAACAACATGCAAATGGGGTTACAACCAAGTATAAGAGCTATTAGAGCTATTGATATGTTTGGGCAAATCTCTGGCATGCCACTGGGACTAAAAAGGGTTAATATTTTATCAAAAAGTCATATGTTAAGGCTCATAAAGATGACATATTCTTCTGGTTGTATGGACAGTGGACAAATGGAGTTGGTCTTGTTGTTTCACTGTCATTACTTTGTTATTTGCCACTGCTAATTTGGTATTAGAAACATACACTCCCTAGCCACTATATTACGTTCACCTATATAATCTAATGCAATCCAGTACAACAGCTTTTCAAAGGCCTTTGCCCATCAGACACTTGATTGGGATAGATCGTCCAGTAAATAGTAGTATTGATTGTTTCTGTCATCAAGGGCATCCAATAGCCCTAAAATGTGTATCAGTCACTTTGTATGGCTGTCTCACATCATTAGAGAACGACAGACTGATGCGCGCGCATGCACGGATATTGCCTCTGGCCTTTTTCTCAACAACTAAAATAGGAGGCATAACAGTAAAAAAACTCATTGCTGCGGAAACATAGTTGTCAGAACAAAGTCCTGTAATGCAAAAACAGAAATGATTTAATTCATACCTTAATAGCAAAGCCACCAATGAAAGGAATTAAGACAAAATAAATAAATAAATGTCACAACCTCGTAGCAGTGAACTGAACAAAAGAAGACAAAAAAACTCAACAACTCTATGTTGCTGTCTGTGAACAAAAAAAGGAGTAAAAACTTCTTCAGGGTCACAAGTTTGTTTCACATCAGCACTGGTATGTACAAAAGAACGTATGAAGTACGTTGAGTATTGAAAGTATGAAAGGAAATGAAGAGGAAAATAGAACAGAGGTCCACAAGGGAGCAAGCTTATCCAGGTGAATTACATTACGTTCTCTTCAGTTTTTCCCTGTAGGATGATTATAGGGTCAGTGTCACCATTTCAAAGAAAAACACACCACATATGCTGCATGAATATTGGGTGATATTCTGTATAATAACAGTAAGTTTCTATATAGCTATTTAAAGATTTACCATCGTAAAAGTAATGACAGTACATCACTGTCAAAACTCATCATTAAAATTAATTTAGATAGTTAATGTATCTACTTGTGTTCCTAAAAATAAAGAACGCATTTCCCATAAAACCTGCTTCTTCCTTTTTAGACTAAGCTGTTCTCCCTCACTTTTCTGGGGATAAATAAAGTTGTTTCAAGCAAATCATTTTTTACTTTGGCCTCTAAATCATTCTACCATCTGTCATTGAGAGAAACTGTGAAAGCTATAGCTCCATTTGCACTCGAAGAACAGCACCCTTTTACTATGTAGTGTTACACATCAATCTCCTTTAGTGTTACTGTGGTCACAAAATGGCTAAAAATCAATGAGACAGAAGTCCAAAAGAGCCTGTTGGCAATCAGCCACGGTGATGAATAGACAACTAGCCACTCAGTATGAATGCTATATTTACACCGAGACATTATTACCCTGAAAAAAGAAATGAACACACATGAGCATATTTTGAATGTCTTAATTTGTTTCAGTACTTGAAGCATATTTGGCCTTCTACCTCTGGTCAGTGGTAGTTTATATATATATATATATATATATATATATATATATATATATATATATATATATATATATATATATATATATATATATATATATAGTCTCTGATGTGAACCCAACCAATCATTTCAATACACTAGTGGATATTGACTGCACCAAGCGTGGATTGGCTAAGACCAACAGCTGTTTTAAAGCTTTAAAGCTTCAAATTGTTAAACATTTTTGGAAACTTTTACACTTTTTGTTTTTGCATATGCAGTACACACACACACACACACACACACACACACACACACACACACACACACACACACACACACACACACACACACACACACACACACACAATAGATCAATTATATGTAGACTGTTGCTCTATTCTGGTTATTAAAGACACATATTTGTTTTCCTTGTTTTGCTTTTTTTTTTGTGTGTGTGTGTGTGTGTGTGTGTGTGTGTGTGTGTGTGTGTGTGTGTGTTTTTGTGTTTGGTACTCCTGCAGTTTCATGGGTATTTGTGCTTGTTGAGAGGGATGTGCTTTTGCTATAGCGTGTGTATTGTAATCACAGCATGAGGCCGTACAACAGGCAAACACATACAGCCAGAGGAGACACATTACGATACACACACACACACACACACACACACACACACACACACACACACAATCAGTGTACAATCAGTGTAATGACTAACCCAAAAGAATCACCTCCAGTAAAACAAACACCTAACTGTAAAAGTATTTCTTCTTTTCATCCCCACTCTTTAAACGAGATTGTCAGATACCAGGTGGAAAGCCTCATCATCTGCTTGGAAGCTTTAAGATTAGCATTGAGACAGATTTACCAGCTGGTTATCCCAATGACAGATATGTTCACTCTTACTGTCAAATATAACAAGTCTTGATCGACACACACCATTTAAACATCTGATCAGGGTATAAAAAAAAGAAAAGTACTACAAAATTTCTTTTACAATTATTATAATATGCACACCTAAAATATTGACACATATTATTAAAAGTATTTGAATGGTAACTTCCATGTATTAACCTATCTATGTGCAACGCATGTGTGGGTATAGCCAAATAAAATGTCGCAGGTTATCTGAGGACAAAGGTGTCTATCTATTAAGGGGTGTGTGTGTGTGTGTGTGTGTGTGTGTGTGTGTGTGTGTGTGTGTGTGTGTGTGTGTGTGTGTGTGTGTGTGTTTTCTCTCAATGCCATCTGTTAAATAATGAGTCACCTGTGGCACCAGTGTGTATGTGTCTCTGCCGGACTATCATAATGGCTGTCGGAGAGAATTAAGATTCACCTTATCAACAACACAGCTACACTAATCCATTCAAACACATGTTGGTTGTCATTTGACAAATCCAAGTACCATTGTTCTTTATCTTGCTCTATGTACTCTAAATTAGAGCTACAATCCAAAATGGATGCCGTGCCCTTCTTTTCTCCCGTGTGTAACATAAGGGCCCGATTGTGGAATAAAGAAAAGTCCAAAGTCTTGTAATCAATGCTATAAACATTACAACAATTTATTGAGAATTAGTTTTGGTCTTTTTACGAACGTATGGTGCAATTTATCTCTGCTGTGAATCGTCACTTTGCTAGAATGATGCTCTTCTTTCTTTCAGGGGACACAAGTAATGGTAAGGTAATCATAAAATAATGTATTCTAAATTCTGACTCTGTGCACCACTTTAGTTGAAGGGACACAATAATGCCAACTAATATGTACATAACAGGGAGGTAATGATCAGTTGTTTGGCATATAGCCCTTTTATTATTTTGCAAACTAGGCTACAGACTTTAATGGAGCCGTATTTAATATCGTAATTATGGGAGAACAGCAGAGAAGTGAGTGATGCTGCAGGAATCGTTTGAGAAGTTACTGTCAATGCTATTTTAGCTTAAATAGTAGTAAATAGTCTTAAATTCGGAAAAATGTAATTAGCACTGTGAAGGAGGATTTTTTTTTTTACATCATAGGAGACACTTAAAGGACAATTCCGGTGCAAAATGAACCTAGGGGTTAATAACACATGATTACAGAGTTGACCGTTCTCTCGGATATGTTTTCATGCTAATCAAATGTGTCTCTAGCTTGAAACGAGCTACCGCAAACCGCTGATTAGCTTATAAAGCTATTCGGGGCACGGGTAAAATAAAAAGAAATTGCTATTTCTATACTACTAACAAGGCTCAAAATATCACCAACTTCAACGGTAGCATAATGAGGGTCCCTACATGTAAACCGAAGTATTGAGAACTTTGTAAGTGTACAGACAGTTTATTAAAAAGATAATTATTATAAAGACAGTAGCGTTCACGTATACAAGCAGGCGTTATTAACCCCTAGGTTCATTTTGCTCCGGAATTGTCCTTTAAATACTGTATAATAAATAATAAATATAACAATAAATAAATGAGACAAAGTTATAAGCTCAAAATAATCTTGCCCAGGCGCAGACTGGTCTGGAGCAGATCGCAGTATGCAGGAGGGCGTCTCAGCCTGCCAATGCCTAATAAACAAATGTGTATTAAACCACCAGTTTCAGCCCTATTCAATGATGTCCTCGGCCCCCCTGGCTTCTCCGAGTCAGTGGACCTTGACCCCAGTACACCTGCTTGCATGTCTAATTATATTGGCCCATTCTTTCTGCTATGAAACAATGTCTATGTGTTTGATACACAAACTCTCATTTGGTTTCTCACGGTCTAAACAAACGGGGAAAGAAGGTAGTTTTTATGCACTATCATCCTCAACAGTAAGAAACGCTTTGATGAAATAGAAAAACGTAGTACTAATAAACAAGTAGTGAAGTGTATATCAATGATTATTTCCAACATTGCGTCTGCTATTTTCATCATGAGGTCACAGCAGAAGTCATGAGTAAAACATTTTTAATCTACTCTCACCTCTTGTGTTTCTCTCTTGCCTGCCATGGCTCTAACACAATGTCACTGCTGTCTGTCTGTGTGTGTGTGTGTGTGTGTGTGTGTGTGTGTGTGTGTGTGTGTGTGTGTGTGTGTGTGTGTGTGTGTGTGTGTGGTACCCCTGCAGTTTCATGGGTATTTGTGCTTGTTGAGAGGGATGTGCTTTTGCTATAGCGTGTGTATTGTAATCACAGCATGAGGCTGTACAACAGGCAAACACATACAGCCAGAGGAGACACATTATGATACACACACACACACACACACACACACACACACACACACACACACACACACACACACACACACACACAGCAGTGACGTGGTGTTGGAGCCATTGAAGCAGAATGAATGATGTCTATTACTCAAAGTAACTGTGTGTTATTAGTACACAGGAGTGCATATGTCACCATGAGCAATTTATCTGTGCGTGCATCTGTTTGTGTGTCTGGGGTTCATGGCGAGGTCAGCATCTCTCTCTGACTCTAGACTTTTCAATACCCATTTAAATGCAACTCTTAATTATCTCACTGATAATTACACACACATTCAAACCCAGAGAAAGTGGGGCATGTGCACGTGGGCGCACATATTTGTGCCTGTCTTAAGGTGATTCAACACATAATGAGATGGAGGGAAAGGAAGAGGAAGAGAGGCACATTAATGAATCACAGGGACGACTTGATGGATGTTTAATGAGCAGCTTCTTGTGTATGACACAGTCACAGAGCTGATGCATCACAGCAGCAGTCTAGCAGACGTTTAACACTAGAGCCGCCATGACATATTTAGTGAAATACATATTAACTGTATATAATCCAGTTTTTGACTTCTCCCAAAATTGTATTAATGAATGCATCAGAAGATAATAAGATTATAGACTGAAAAAAGGAAAGAATATCTGGTATCAATACCAATTTCTACACAACTCAACATTACTGGGAAACTTTATGAAACTTTATGGGTACTTCCCAACACTGTGCACAAAATCTACAGTTTACATGGAGTTCTGAATCAGAATATTCACATATTATATTCGCATATTGAAACACACTTCCTTGCAGTGCTTAGCTAAGGAGTTCTTCAGTGTTTGCCTTGGTGCAAACAAACTGTTGCATTGATCCCCGATGGATGTATTATCACATCATGAGCTGTGCTGAAATGTAGGTTCAGGAACGAGGAGGGACTGGAAGAAGAAGACCTGGTCGCGGAGTGCAGAGAAAGTGGATGGAGTGTGAGGCTGTACCCGGTGGAGGCGGGAGCCAGAGGCTTTGTGGGAATGATCAACATCACGCCTGCTCAAGGACCTGGGACTAAGTGGAGCCACACTGAGCAGATCCACCAAAGAGCTCTCTGAGGAAGCTGAGAAAGCAAGCTACTGGCTCTGGCTGAAACAACAAAACAAGGCTTGGGGAGTAACATCCAATTAGGTTTTGCTGCACCTGAAGATGTTCTGGGTTAAGGGGTGAAACGTCAATGAGCGGTGGTGCCCAGCTGAAGACCCTGCAGCAAACCCTTGTGGTATGCGGTCAGGTTTAGGCCTGCCTCAAGGAAGAGGACGCCCCTGCCATGAACAGTCCACCACAGGAGGTGCGACAGGCCTAAGGCCCAGCAGAAAGACCACCTCGCTGTAATGAATAAAGTGTTTGCCTTGGTGCAAACAAACTGTTGCATTGATCCCCCATGGATGTCTTATCACATCCTGTACATTTAACAATTATTTATTAAACACAAAATATTAAATTCAAATAATAATATGTAATTAATAAATTATATCTATCTATATGGCTATCTGCCACATGTAGGGTTGGGTACCGAAACCCGGTTACAGTATGGAAGGAGGTACTTTTAAAACGATTCCGATTCCTAAATCGATTCTTGAAAAACTGAAAAATGACATCAAAGAAAAGCTCTTTTATGGAGTTTTTTTTAAAGTGAAATTTATTTAAATTTAACAATATATTAACGTTTTAAAGTACTTAAATATATAATAAGTAAACCTAAGTCACCTAACACATAACTACAATCATTTAACAAATAAGACACACACACACACAAACACAAACACTGGCACACACACCAAACGCCAGCCACCACATCACTTCTGTTTACTGATAGTTAGCGTTTACCTCAGGCTAATTAATTAGTAAGTGGCGATTTTTGGCAGCCAGCCTTCCAAAAGAAAGCACAAAGGAATTAAATGTTAACCGATCATTAACCGTTGACCGACAAGCAGGTAACGGAGTCTCGGGAGGCTCTGACACACTTTCCGCACTCCGTGTCCGCGGACAGCTGTAGGCTTGTACCGGTTAATGTTCTGTGCATTGTCGGACACATGCAGCAACTTTCCTGAAATCGCTTGCGAGATTGACAAGTCCACAGCGGCGTGTATGTCCGAGCCTGTCTCCACTGCCTCCACTTGCAGGTTGTCAACTGTGTGCTTTGGAATGAAAGAGAGGAAACAGGTCGCAGAGTAACAAAGCGGATATCGCTCTTATCATATTTTTTTGGGTTTTGACGACGACGTAGTTAAGGCGGCAGGCGTGTGTTGTTAAGGCGGCCACCTGGACTGCAAAGTGCTGCGGGAAACCCTGCCACGTCTTTTTTAAATCGGACTGTGACCACCTTCTCTCTGCATCTTTATTCTCTTTCTCAGAAGTTGTTTGACTTCGACAAGTTTGCTTCGCTCACAGCAATATTTTATTGGCATTTCCTCTTGGCAAGCCAATCAAAAGGGACCAAGAACATGAAATCGTCCCGTTTCCCCTGGTTACTGAATTAAATGGTTTTTTGTGGTGTCGGGGTGAGTGTGTTCCCATGACAACCATATGAGTTTTTCTTCCCGTGGTGATACGAAAGTTATTCAAGTTCTTTGATTTCCCAACGGACCAGAACGAGAGAGAAAAAGATTGTGGAAAGGAGTGGAAAAAAAGGTGAGACATAGAAAAAAAGCATTATAGAGTGAGAGAATGGCATGGTAAAGACAGATCAAGAGAAATAGATTTTGAGAGGAAGAGAATAGGTAGGCTAGCAAAAGAGAAAAAAGAAAGGTAGGAAGAGAGGACTGCTGGCATGGCTGGAGGATAAAAACATTGTTGTTTTTCTGGTTTTCAGGATCAGTGGGTTGAACAGCCCTGCAGCATTCTTAACTTTATTGCCAAGTTTTATTGCAACACAATCTGCTCATCCATCCATCCATCCATCCATCCATCCATCCATCCATCCATCCGTCCATCCATCCATCCATCCATCCATCCTTCCATCCATCCATCCATCCATCCGTCCATCCATCCATCCATCAGTCCATCCATCCATCCATCCATCCATCCATCCATCCATCCATCCATCCATCCATCCATCCATCCATCCATCCATCCATCTATCCATCAGTCCATCCATTCTTTTTGCTTTCTTGCTTGTGTTTCTTCTGCTCTTCCAACCCAGAAGCCCAGGGAGCAGATTTAAATTTGTGTTTTTTCTTTTGGTTTTGCAGGCTCACTGAATTGAACAGGCCTGCGGCTATCTGCTGTTGTCCCCAAGTTTCCCTGCAACCCGCACTTACGAGGATAATTATTTTTCTTTCTTTTAGAAAAAGAACAGACCATCTTTGAAATGTCAGTATTGGTAAAAAACAAACAAAACAAAAAAAAACAACCTAATAGTTAATTTTTCAAAGATGCATGTGTTCCAACAAGCTAAATCTGTGCAAAAGAATATTTGATTTGAATAACTTACACACAGACATACACACCTTTGAACTCCATGTTCCTTCGTCAGTGTACTAAAACATTATTGGCTAACAGAGAATGTTTGTTTGTATCAGCAAACACTGGCTTATGTATGCAAGCAAATGTCTTGCTGATCAAAGGGTCAGTGACCGAGAGAGAGCGTGGGCCACAGAGAGTAGAGTGGAAGAACGAGAGGCATCAGGATTACATTTTTATGTTAGTCAGTTTTTATATTGGAGACAAAATCCAGAAAAGCCATAATTAACAGAGACTGTGGTTAAATATATGCTTTAATGCAATAGTTTAAAGATTCCAACACTTAATTATTCAGGTCGATAGAGGCCTAATTAGGCAAAGTAAATGAGTGTAGGTGGATCATGGGTGTGAAGTAGAGCCCTGCGCGGGACTGTTTTCTTATCCCGCTCCCGGTGGGTTTCTGACTATTACCACCTGCTCCCACAGTGTGTGTGTTCTGCTCCCGCCCGTTCCCGCAGCTTGTGTGTTGGGTCCCGCCCGCACTGAGAACATTAGATTGATTGTCAATAGACTGACCATTGATTTTGTGTCTTCTCCCTTCACACAGGGAAACTATAGTTATTTTACTGTGTAGTAATAAATATGCATACTTGTCGCTAATAAGTAACACAATTACGTTCTAGTGCATAATTACATTATTCTAGTGCAATAAGGGCAAAGTGACATTGCATTCATTTATTTATTTCACTTATTTTAGAACGTGTTGTTGTCTGTGGTTTGTTTTGCCCAGGTAGTTTTATTTCATTTTGTTTCCCTGTTTTGTAATGCACTCTTAACAGATTGCATATTACAGTCCCTGTTGATTGTATCCCTCAGGTTGCCGTGGGAGAAAAGGGGCGGGGCGCAGTGCCCCAGGAAGTAAGAGAGAGAGAGTCGAGTAGAGCAGTGTTAATAAAGTGTTTGGCTAGTGTTTAATTGGATGCACCGTGTGCGTTGCTGATTTTCTTATGAAACCTAGCTAGGGGAACCTAACAGTCGGTTACAGCACTGATCAGGAGCAGCGCTCCTATATCTCCGTTAAAACTGCCCGCTCCCTCGCAGGGCTGGACTGGGACAAAAAATTGGCCCTGGCATTTTTTGGCCCAGGTGGCCCACACCCACCGTGATTGGTCAGACACATTCCCTGGAGACAGTCCTCTTAAAATATGCATGCATTCTATGAAATGAGTTGCCTAATGTTTTGCGTTCATGTGATCGTTTTGGATCCTTCAAGAGGGGTCCCAAGACTTATCTGTTGATCTTACCCTTAAATAATGAATTAATTCTTAGAGTAATGAGTACTTATTGTATATTTATGGTATTTTTTTTATGTTTTATTATTGATATTTGATATTGTATTGCCATCATTGGTATTATTACTAATTTGCTTAATATTCGCTTAGCAACTTTAAAAACAGTTTACTGTTAATTTTAACTATTGTAAAAAGTGTCTGCTAAATACAATAACCATAACCTTTCCCAAAAGCTACAATAAAGCTGAGAGTAGTATATCCCCTGGAAAAGAGCACCAATCAAAGAGAAGCTAATTAAGCAACTCAAGGAACACTGATGCTTGTATCAACACTGATTTTATAGATCACACAGACTTTTCAGCTACCCAACAGGCCAACCGCTAGAATTTTCAATGTAAGCTTAAGCAGTTAGGTTACCTGACAGCCTAACTTTAACTGCTTGTTGTCGTTATGACGTGAGGCGTACATAACGTGCACACACACACACACACACACACACACACACACAAACACACACACACACACAGCCTCCCTCCCTTTCTGAGAGTCCCTGTTCATTTGCCTACTCCTTACCACGTCGTCATCTACTCTCTCTTCCATCTTTTCCTCACTTGCTCCCATGGCCCTGTCATGGTCACTCTCTTCTTCCTCAGCTTTTTCCCTGTCATGATGTTGTTTCTGCTTCTCTGCATAGCGAGCCACCTCTCCTCCTCCTCTACTTCAGGTAATGCTGATGTTGAAGCAGCTACTACAGCTCCAATGAAATTTTGGCACATTTTGAGGAATCCGCCTGTAGATTCTTAATCTTTTTCTCCCGTAATTTCTCTGCACCTCCCTTGCTCTTTGGTGGTCGTTTGTCCATTTTAACATGGATGCTAAACTTCCAGCATAACTATTACAGCTTGTGTCTCAGGGCCGGGAGGCGTGGCCATAGTGGGATTCGTAAATTTGCGGACCGGAGTGGGAAGGGGGTTCCTGGATTTGATTGGGTCAGGCCAGTGCCAATAAAGAAAATTAACCAATGGGCCGCTGTGCGTTCCTTATGGGCCGGCGCGGCCCAAAAAAATAAATAAATAAAAAAAAGGCCTGTTTATATCGGCGATTCGGCCCAAAAATGTGTCGGCCCACCGGGAAAATGCCCGGTATGCCAGATGGCCAGTCCAGCCCTGCTCCCGCGAGATTTGTATTGGGTCCTGCGGGACCCGCGGGATACCACTCTATGCAGTCCTCTAGTGTGAAGGGCCATACATTTCGGCAACAACATTATTACCAAAAATGCTTATTGTATTACACTGATACTATTCATGCTGTCTAGAGGGTTTCTTGTCTTGCTGTAAAATCTCCCAGACCAGAAGCCAGCAGACACAGGGCGCTTTCCATTCTGCTAATTATGCTTCCTCCCTTTCTCACGAGGAGTCACATTTGCCAAATGAAAGATTTAAAGCTTTAGTGCGTAACCTTTTGATATTAATAAGTGTCCGTTACATTCAAGCCATTGCCAAATGAGTTGATACAAAGCTAATTAAGACTATAAGTTCCACACAACTCCGTCTGTATTTCTCAGTATCGCTATGTTCAGAAGATTGTGTCGTCCGCGCAGAAACTTGAGTGAAGATAATTACCTCTTCTGAAGAGTCCATCATGTTTTTTAATCCTCCGTGTCCTCCTAAACGGCTAGCAACTGCATCGAGGAGGGGTGCGTGCACGACCACGTAAAAGCTTGTATGCGGACGAGCCGACAGTGTTGTTGTCATTGCTTAGAATTCCTCATGGGAAACTACGCACTATAGCTTTAGGATTTAGGAACCTGAACCTTTCTTACCTTGGCTTCACTTTTTTTAAGCTGTATGTTTCAAAATATCGCAAACTAATCCATTGACATAAAAGTGCTTAAAATGTCTGTAAAACATTTGAATTCAAACCCAATTTATAGAGCAACAAACATCCCTTGACAGCTTTAGTCCAACACGTCCTTCAAATAAAGCAACAAAATTCATCAGTCTCCCCTATCAACAGGACAGCATTATTTGTCTGTTTCTTCCAAAACCATTTCAAATCACTGTTGAAAAATACATGTTTGTTTGTTTTATAAATCGTTTATGTGACAATGCCATGGTTGAGGCTTGGTTAGGTTTAGGAACAAAAAGAAGATTGTGGTTTGAGTTAGAATCAGTACTTTGGCAAAGTTAGGTTCATTTCTGCAGCTGCTTCACAGTAAAAATGTTCCTTCCTTTGGACCAAAACTACTGCACAATTACACACATACTGTACCACATTATGAATGTATGAAGAGACAGTAGATAGCCTGCTAGAGCAAGTATTGATTAATATCAGGATGATAAGGTGTTGAGAAAGTAATCAGAGTATAAGCAGTATGAGACCGGTAGAAACTAGGAGCCCATGTGATTGGTGTGTTTGCATCTGTTGTCATAGTTAACCACATTCTTTCCCTAAACACAGTATCTGAAGTTGATTTTAACCATCTCAGTCTACATAATTCATTCTTCAGGTGCTGGTTCATGTTGGTGTTTTTTTACCCAGTGTTTTGTTAAAAAACAAAATTTCCTAAATTTAACTGATTTTACCCAAACACTTTTTGGTGCCAATGCTGGTTAAACAGTCCAAAAGCTATTTGCAGTTTGCTGTTCAGATTCCCTCTCCATATTTCTCAATTGCACACAACAACAGATTCTAAATGAGGCTTAAAGCAAACTAAGCTTCCGCCAAAGGCATCCTTTTGCCATGGTAATCTCTTGTGCATGTGTGTATGAGTGTGTCTTGTCTGTTACGTATCAAGTATGAGTATATAATTCAGCTCTTTCATCTAGCATCACACACACACACACACACACACACACACACACACACACACACACACACACACACACACACACACACACACACACACACACACACACACACACACACACACACACACACACACACACACACACACACACAATACAGGCTAATTAAAAGTGTGCTCATGTATACACCCAAAGGCTCTTGTGCACCTGCTACAGGAAATGAGAACACACACACATACACACACACACACACACACACACACACACACACACACACACACACACACACACACACACACACACACACACACACACACACACACACACACACACACGTGATTACCTGGATATTACTGGTAGTTGTTGTGTTTGCAGACTCATTTACAATGTGTTATTTTTTTATAAACTGGCCAAGTACAGTCAGGATTTATAAAAGGCCGGCTCGATGCTTCTTTCTCACTTCATTGTATAGGTTGTGTAAGTAGCAGCAGGGGAATACATATTGAGTTACATCTTCTGCTGTTTTTTCTTCTCAGCTTGGTTACAGCCTTATGTTAATGCATGCATTATTTGGTGTATTTTTTATATATGGAAAATACGTGGACAGAATTCATAACACAGAAACAAATCTTCGAAATGATAAATTATCCACTTTATATCCAACACACAGTGCTGTTTTGTTTGTGTGGAAGTTTGTGTTATCATTTGAATGTACTTTGAGAAAACCAATTTCAAAAACTTTGGTAAAAACAGCTTCATATTTTAGGGTTAGGGTTAGTCTCTCTTGCAGGAGTCCATTTGTATATATTTTTAGAGTTTGAGTATGATCTTTGGCAGAACATATTTTTGGATTTTTGGCATGTTTGAAATTGACTTTAGCAAATGCTCGCTTGTCAGTATTATTGACAAAATTGTTTACTCTCCTGATTTGATGATATTTTAGAGAGACTGATCTATAACAACATCTTTTGGCAGTGATTGTTCATAATTTGTACTTTCTGTTGAGTGAGGATGAAAGCTTGTAGAAATGCCACACAGTCAAACAAGGACAGATAAATCCATGTTGGGTTTCGCAAATACACCTAAAAAATGCAGAAAGAAAATTTGAAATGCAATTCAAGGCCATTAAGTGCATTTGTTGAAAACTGTTTCTTTGTTCCTACAGTATGTAATGAGAGTTAAAGAAGCCAAAACTGAAAGATCTCCAGTCACCTCTCGCAGAAACACTATAGTGTTAAGTATCACCCTAATTAATGTTCACAGCCTACAGCTTCATCACAGCCTGGAAATGAGACGAGCAGCAAAAGATATGAAATGTTGATTAAGTATGTATCTGAGACATTAAAATGACAGGTGCACAATAATGACTTTTGCACACTTGAGTTACCACTTTGATGGTCTTGTATGACTATTCATCCACCAATCACTCAGGGTCATAGCGTCTTTTACAGGATGTTTCTTTACCTTACAAACTCATCAGTAGAGGCACTGCTTTGTATTTTAGCTGTTACAGGATCAAAGTGAATTGACTACAGTTAATATAATCTGCGGCAAAAGCAATGCTTAGAACTGAATGAAAATGAGAAGCCTGCTACCTTAAGATTTCTACAAAGCTCCTTGCTAAATAAAAAAGTGCAAGAAAAGTCTAAAAGATGAATACCCCTGTTATAACATATCAAGTAGAGAAAAGACAAGTTTGAATTGAGAGATATCTTAAGTTAATAAGATTAAGGATCATTAATTAATTAATTAAGGATCTGCAGAGGGTCAAAGCCAATAACAACCTGGCACCACCAAAAATTCTCCAAAATTCATCAACTTCCAGCGTGAAGGCAACCATACTCCTACGGTAAAGGTAACTGCCAAGCACCCATCATCTATTCTACAGCGTGCTTTTGACTGGGAGATGCAAGTGGATCTGGGAAGTAGGCTTGTCTTCCCACAAGACATCGCAGCGACCTCACTCCGTCCGGACCTGGTCCTGATTTCTAGGAGCACCAAGACCATCTTAGTAGCCAAACTTATGGTGCCTTGGGAGGACAGGCTAGCTATCTTGCACCAAATCAAGAAAGCTCAGTACCAGGACTTGATCGATGAGGCTCTTACCAAAGGATGGCACGCAACCATGTTTCCCATTGAAGTCGGCTGTCGCGGTTTCCCAGCAACATCTTTACGCTATTTCCTACAGAAGGTTGGCCTGGATCCAAAACAGCTGAAGAAATCCACCAGGGAGATAGCCCTGGCAGCCAAGACTAGCTTAAGGTGGTTGTGGCTGAAGAGAGCCCACAGTTGGAACCCCTCTGCAGGCGAAGGCTAGATGCTTTTTGCTGCCCCACTCAGGTGAAGCGTACAGGTTAAGGGGCGAAATGCTAGTGAACCCGAGGCACCTGCTGACGATGCAGAGGGGTCCTCAACAATGTGGATGCTCTACCCACCTTCTCACTGTGGAACACCATCACAAAGACACCATATCCAAGTAGCTCTTGCAATTCTTGCTTGTAGCAAAGCATCTTTGATGTTTATCTCACCAGTTAAAGGGATACTTTGCAGATCTTCAACTAGCTTTGTATCATAACAATGTGGGTAGTATGTGTGAATGAACTATGGTAAACTTCCCTCCATGTTGCCAGCGTCATCTGGCAGATTTTTGCTGGCTCGCGGCTGTTGCTCGAACTACAGATTGTACTTCCGCATCAGACACAAAGAGTACAAAAACGGATTGAGAGAGAGAGACGCCTCTCTGGCGATGGCCAAAAGGCCATCTCCTGGCTTCAAAACGGCAGTGCACAAACCAATGGGTGACATCACTAATGCTACGTCCTTTATTTGTACAGTCTATGATTTTATCTTAACTGTAGACTGTAATACGAGATAGTTGGTTACTAGCCGTCAGCCACCAGTGGGAGCGTTTATTGGTCTGGTGTGGCGCCGTGCATTCTGGTAGTTGTAGTTTTTCTACCTTTTGAGCAAAAGCAAAGTAGAAGTACTGTAGTTTTCTTTGGTCAAGTAGCACCAATTTAAAAAGGCTTTGCCTCTTTCTACTGCAAAGTTTTATGAGGCCATTTTCCCAACAGTGAAATACTTCTTTTAAAGTGTTCATTTTGATGCCACAACCAGTGAATATAATCTAAAGAGAAACACATGCTGGAAGTTAAAGAAGTCCAATAACCGAAGTGCTGGATTTCAAACACCTACACTTTAATTATCCGGAGGAAATAAGGATACAAATTACACTTCTACAGGTTTACCACTGCTACGTAAGGATGTCTGTCTTCTTTTAAAAAAAATATTTTGTTGTGTTAAGAGAGGTGTAAGAGGCCAGGTGCAAAGAGCTCTATTGCTGCTATTTTCTCTCTCTGACATCCACACTTCCATTTCTCCTCTCCACTATCTCTATCATAGATCATTATACGCCCTGTCTAGATAATAATTTTGAGTGAAAAATAAGTCCAAGACATAGTTATTTTATACACATCCACAAAGACACACACACACACACACACACACACACACACACACACACACACACACACACACACACACACAAAGCACACACAAACACTCTGTCTCGGGTTAAATAATTAAGAGGACACATTAGAGCATACAGTTGGTTCAGATCAATAACTAATCAGAGTATGACCTTCACATACAGGTGCGCACACACACACACACACACACACACACACACACACACACACACACACACACACACAGCTGGGACTGCGTTACAGCATGCTGTGTTGGTTGTGGATCTTGATACTCGGACCCCATGCCGTGATCCAAACAGGGATTTGTGCTCTCTCTCTCTCTCTCTCTCTCTCTCTCTCTCTCTCTCTCTCTCCCCCCCTCCTTTCTCCCTGTCCTCTACTGCCACTAAACTACCCACTGTACCTCCTGCCACCCATTACCTAGCTCAAAGGTGCTTTGTCAAGCATTTAGAAATCAATAATTTACCATTACCACATTCCACATTGAGTGATTTGGATAAGTATTCTAAGTGAATGAGACCATCAGCAAGAAGACTGGTAGCTCTTCAAGTGTCTAAGTTGTGCAATTTGGTTTTACTTATCTGCTGTATGGCTTTAAGATATAACTCAGTGCTGTTCCTCCCATGTAAACTGAAGAACTACCTTTTGTCAGATACTGCAGTTAAATTATTAGAAAAATTACTTTCAGAGTTCTGAAGTAGCATTTATAATCCTGGTCCGGATCTTGCGTGACGGTAAAGAAACGCAACAATACAATTTTTGTCCCGTCTGTCTCTATATATTTGACCTCAACTAACACCAACGCTAAGCTAACAAAATACTTGAGGAAACTCAGGTTTAGTTTATGTATAATTTGAACAGAAATTTAAATTCTGAAGTGTTATTTAAAACACTGGACTTATCTTGTAAGCATTACAGTTCAGCAAATCATTGTTAAAGCAGTTTTTACCCCGTCTCTCTCTGCATTTGACACCAGGTAACACCAATGCTAAGCTAACAAGGTCTTGAGGCAATTAGCAAAGCATATTTTTTGTATAATTCGAACAGATGTAAAAGGTTTGCCATATTAAGTAAAAAATACACTCTTTTTTGTTTGTTTTTTATACTTTGCATTTTAGGATTTTATTTTTGTCCATAAGCGCAGCAGTTCTCGTCTGGCAACTGCAGAACTGACACTTTTTGCTCTCCTGTCATGTTGACTGCTACAAAATAAATGAATCCATTGGTCACGTCTGCCTCTGGGCAGTTTATTTATTTATTTAATGGTCAGTTTTCACTGCAAATTTGTTCTGCCGCTTCTCCGTGTTCATTTATAGTTAACTCAGTTCTAATTAATGCAGAACACAACCAGCCTGTGATTGTCACCTAGGGTTCATGCAAGACCGAATGTACTGATTGACAAGGTGAGAAAGATGGATCAGTGACGCACTTGTTTTCTGTTTCTAATTTACTGGAAAAACAAAGGCAAGTTCATGCGCACACACACACACACACACACACACACACACACACACACACACACACACACACACACACACACACACAAGCGCACACACTTTACATGCATTAATGAGGCTGAAGAGCAAAATACAAATGAAACTTTCTAACCCTGTCTCCTAGGTATCGCACACAAGTTTAGTTTCAAACTAACATCACATATGCTGCATAAGCTCATAACTGATTAAAAAGAGCATGGATCCCATTTGTTATGCTTTATAAATGCTGAACTGACGATGGCAGACTATACTGCACATTCATGATTTTCTATGCACATTATGTTGGTGGTGGAAATATTAGTAAAGACATTGCTGTGAAAAAAATAACTATGAATAAAGACTTATCCCTTTTAGTTAAGCTTGACAACTTCAGCTTGATAAATACAATTTGTCAATTTTTTCCTTCTGGTACATCACCACCTGCCAGAGATCCCACGGTCTTATCCCATAGGACTAAATTCAGCAGCAAACTGGTCACAGCTTATCACACATTACTTGCTTGCTGTTTGTTTACACCAGTGGCGACACAGTTGGCATCCAGTGTGTGTTTGTGACTGATTAAGAGGGAAAGCAAAAACCACAGAGGAAGGTTCATGGGTCTGTCTGTCTATATTAAACGTTTCCCTCAGAAAGGGATTGTTTTTAATTGTGTCTGGAGGGTGTGTTTGTTTTGTTTTCGCTGACCTCCCTGAGTGCATGCAGATGGTGCCTTGAACAACTGGGACCAGCAGGGCTCACATCAGCCTGTTTGGCTGCGTTTTTGTTTATCTTGATTCTGTTTAAGTTGATCTATTTACCAGGATTATTTAGATAGATGCACAGAGCCCTGACCCCTTCAGCGTCCAATACCCTTGGGATGAATTGGAACACCGTCTGAGAGCTGGGCCGTATTGCCCGACATCAGTGGCTGACCCCATTGGTGCGCTTGTGGCTGAATGGGAGAAAAACCCTGCAGCTGGGTTCCAGCAGCATATTAATAACCTTGGTGTTTAAAGAAGATGTTTATCGACTACTGGTGTAGTGTTTGAGTGTTTGTTTATCCAAATTCTTTTGGCTATGTAGTATACTATATACGATAGATAGATAGATAGATAGATAGATAGATAGATAGATAGATAGATAGATAGATAGATTGATTGATTTCTCAATTTCTCTGCCTCTTTCTCATTCTCTATGTGACTGTGAAAGTGTGCGTGTGGATGTGCAGGTGACTGTGTGAGGTGGTGTGTGTGCCTGAGTCTGCGGTTAATAATTGAAAAATGTCCTCAGGGTTTGGTAAAGCAGTGTGAGTTACTGTGTCCCCCGAAGGACAGTACATTAATGTAAAATAGCATTCAGAGAGACACGATTAACATAGAAAATATGGGAAAATATGAATGTACAAGATTAGACTGCTTTCTTTATTCTTTATCAAACGGCACTCACCTGGATCAGTTCTTCCTGTGTCTTCAGGCTTGTCTTCATCTACATTTGAGTTTTTCCTTTTCTTTTATGAACATCTACATGAAATACTATATTTATGCCTAAATAATGGTCATGTTTCCCTCCTATGAGATCTCTTTCTATGACTCCTAAAGCTGTTGTCCTAAAGTCAACATATTGTACTGTAGGGAGTATTAATATACTTCAGTAATTAACCAAGAGCTGAAAGCATGAAGTTGTATTAGCTGACAGGTACCTCACTGATTGGGAAGTTGTGGCAACTGTCATCCTGCATCATCAGCTCCACATGGGGAAATTAAATTCCAGTCACGCAGCACATTACTGAACCTTATGGGTTAATTTATAGACTTTAGTGTCAAAAAGAGCTCACAAAGAACTAATGAGCATTATTAGACTGATTAGAATTATTATTATTAGACTTTGCCTCCTACAGTAAGTACCCACATTTTTTCTGGCTCGAGGTCAGATGAGGCCATCTCCACCGCAGATATTGAGTCAGGATTAGGCATCTTACAGGGGAAAGGGGAGACAGGTGGTGGAGCGGTTACCTCCACCATTGATGTCAGGTCTGGGCCTTTCAGGCCCAGGGACAGGTGTAACAGGCACCACGGTATTTTTCTTGATGAAAACCAATCAATAGATCTAGGTTGTGATGTTGCTCAAGGAGGAGTGCAGAGCGCAGTTTCACACATACACTTATGACTTAGTTCTTTCCGCCACCCGCATGCAGCAAAGAAGAATAAGAGGCCAATAAGAGGCAGAGTAGGAGCAGGTCTTTGCAGAATGTGGGTCAGAAAAAAAAAACGCTACATACATATGCACACAGAAACAGACCCACTAAATATCAGGCGCACCGGTGCAACCAATGAAAATGATTAGTTGCACTTGACAGATGTTTGGTTGCATGTGCAACTACAAAAAGTTGGTGTATTCTTTCTTTATACTCCTCACTACTGGGTCATGTGTGCAGGTTAGGTATCAGTGGTCTACACACACAGCTGTGACAGGGAGGATGTGTTCTTGATAGCATCATTCACAACTTGAAACACGTTCTGACAACAGTGGGTCTCGTGGCTGATATGTCAAACGAATGCTCAGGGGAATTTACGACAACACCAAATGTGTTGCCTGAAGCAAACTGTCAGGGAAAAAAAATGAAATATGTCGTGCTTAAAAATTTGTTCAATAACAAATCAAATTGCTGTCACAAGCAAACAAGTCAAGAAGTAATGAACTGGGTGTATGTGTAACCTAACATTCATTTGTTCCACAACAAACAAATTCTCAAAAAGCTGTCTGTTTTCTGAGAGTGTGTAACTACATCAACTGGAATAACCAGGGTATATCATATACAGTGGTGTGAAAAAAGTGTTTGCCCCCTTCCTCATTTCCTGTTCCTTTGCATGTTTGTCACACTTAAGTGTTTCGGAACATCAAACCAATTTAAACAATAGTCAAGGACAACACAAGTAAACACAAAATGCAATTTGTAAATGAAGGTGTTAATTATTAAAAGGGTGAAAAAAATCCAAACCATCATGGCCCTGTGTGAAAAAAGTGATTGCCCCCTAAACCTAATAACTGGTTGGGCCACCCTTAGCAGCAACAACTGCAACCAAGCGTTTGCGATAACGTGCAATGAGGCTTTTACAGCGTCCCTGGAGGAATTTTGGCCCACTCATCTTTGCAGAATTGTCCTAATTCAGTTACATTAGAGGGTTTTCGAGCATGAACGGCCTTTTTAAGGTCATACCACAACATCTCAATAGGATTCAGGTCAGGACTTTGGCTAGGCCACTCCAAAGTCTTCATTTAGTTTTTTCTTCAGCCATTCGGTGGTGGACTTGCTGGTGTATTTAGGATCATTGTCCTGCTGCAGAACCCAAGTTCGTTTCAGCTTGAGTACACGAACAGATGGTCGGACATTCTCCTTCAGGATCTCTTGGTAGACAGCAGAATTCATAGTTCCTTTTATCACGGCAAGTCTTCCAGGTCCTGAAGCAGCAAAACAGCCCCAGACCATCACACTACCACCACCATATTTTACAGTTGGTATAATGTTCTTTTATGAAATGCAGTGTTCCTTCTACGCCAGATATACTTGGACACACACCTTCCAAAGAGTTCCACTTTTGTCTCATCGGTCCACAGAATGTTGTCCCAAAAGTCTTGGGGGATCATCAAGATGTGTTCTGGAGAAATTGAGACAAGCTTTGATGTTCTTTTGCTCAGCAGTGGTTTTCTCCTTGGAACTCTGCCATGCAGGCCATTTTTGCCCAGTCTTTTCCTGATGGTGGAGGCATGAACGCTGACCTTAACTGAGGCAAGTGAGGCCTGCAGTTCTTTGGACGTTGTTGTGGGGTCTTTTGTGACCTCTTGATGAGTCGTCGCTGCGCTCTTGGGGTAATTTTGGGCGGCCGGCCACTCCTGGGAAGGTTCACCACTGTTCCATGTCTTCGCCATTTGTGGATAATGGCTCTCACTGTGGTTCGCTGGATTCCCAAAGCTTTGGAAATGGCTTTATAACCCTTTCCAGACTGATAGATCTCAATTACTTTCTTTCTCAATTGTTCCTGAATTTCTTTGGGTCTCGGCATGATGTGTAGCTTTTAAGGATCTTCTGGTGGACCTTACTGTGTCAAGCAGCTCCTATTTAAGTGATGCCTTGATTGTGAACAGGTGTGGCAATAATCAGGCCTGGGTGTGGCTAGAGAAATTGAACTCAGGTGTGGACAACCACAGTTATAGTATGTTTTAACAAGGGGGGGGGGCAATCACTTTTTTCACACAGGGCCATGATGGTTTGGATTTTTTTTTCTCCTTTAATAATAAACACCTTCATTTACAAATTGCATTTTGTGTTTACTTGTGTTGTCCTTGACTTTTGTTTAAATTGGTTTGATGTTCGAAACACTTAAGTGTGACAAACATGCAAAGGAACAGGAAATGAGGAAGGGGGGCAAACACTTTTTCACACCACTGTATATGTATTGTATTACGGGGGCAACTCAGATTTTTGCCATAATCCAATGGATAATTAACTTAAGGTGGTCTTCTTTTTTCACACATTTGCATGGGAGGAAGCCTCCACAGTGTTTTATATCTTAAGCTGTCTTTATTTTATACTATTTCATTTTACTGGTGACACTTAAACACCCCCAGCGTCTTTCGCTGAGTCTGACGGATAAATTACATTTTTGTGCAGATTTAAAGTCACAGATGATGGCATCTGTGACAGTAGCAAGCCGTTTACTACACAATCACAATGTTGTTGGTCTGATTTAGCTTTTGGCCTTTGTCACGCATCATCCACACCTATTTGTCCAGTTTCTGTGTACATTGATAAAGCAAAAATGTAAAATTAATAAATAAACACTGATACAAACAAAAGGATCTCCTTCCTTTCTATTTGCAAGAAATGGGAGGAGAGTAAGTCAGAGACAGAAGGCCAGAAAGAGGAACAAGGAGTTAATGTCTCTGGTCTCTTCTTCTAAATTCACCCCTATGCTTAGGAGAAGACCCTCCGGGGCATGAAGGGAAAGGTTTCCTCCTCTGATATAAATTAATCACTCGTACTGTAAGATTCTGTGAAAATTCCCTTTAATTACCATACTGTCTGGGTATTGTTAAGGCCTTGCATCCCTTAAGGAGCAATGAAATCAAATAAGCACCTTCTAGTTGTAACACCTATCACAAACTGAAGTCAGTGAGACACTTAAATCGACTCAGTACTTACAGTAGCTTGGAAAATAGTGACATGGGGCACTGAATATGATGAATTTACTGTTATCAGACGACAAATGAGACAAGAATTACCTAGCTAGTGCATCCCGCGGCCCCTCGGCCTTACTCCCCGCCGCTGGTAGCCTACTTCGCCGGGTGGAGAGCCGGCAGCAGCTCCTGAGACAGACCTGCAGTTAGCGGCTGTAGCAACTCAAATTCAGGCAGCACATATCCTAGTGCTGGTGGTCACAGTGGGCTGAGGGTAGGGCTGCACAATAAATAGTTTTATTATCGTCATCACAATATCAACCGGCGCAATATACACATCGCGAAAGGCTGCAACATATCGCAGTAGGTTTTAGGTGAAAGAAAATATCAGTAGAAAACTGCACATCAAAATGTAACGGTCATTCTTTTTTAGTGCTGCCTTTTATATTCAATTCCATGTTCAATTTGTTCAATAAAATAATGTTAAAAATGATTTCCTTTCATTTGTTTTAAATTAAACAAGCAATGTGTTGTATTTTAGCAGAATACTGAAAGCAGCAGAAATGCAGAACTGAGTACACTTTAATATCTGTTTGTTTATCGCAAGTAACATCGTTATCGCGATATTCTACAACGTTATCGCATATTTTCCTCATATCGTGCAGACCTAGCTGAGGGCCAGCTGCAGCACTCGGTTTAACCTGTGTAAAGACCTCAACAGAAAGTTTGCTGATCTGGTGGGAAGTTGGGATTCCAAATGCACATGTGCAAAGGCTCATAGAAAAACATCACTTTCCTCTATGGTTGTACACTTTTCTCCACACCGAAGCATGATGCAGTAAAATGCTAAATATCTTAAGATAGTGAAATGGCTTTAGCCACAAAATATAAAGCTTAGATTGCAGTTTTGCCTGTAGGCTGTACCATGCATAATTGCTTTGAAAAATGGCTGAATTATGTCTTTAACTGGAAAATGATGTTGTGCTCCGCGTTAGTTCAGTGTATGAATATATGCATGCGCCAGAGATGGGGACTCAAGTCGCACTTAAGTCACACAAACAGCTGACTTCAGACTTGACTCGGACTCGACCCAAAAGACTTCAGACTTGACTTGTGACTCGACCCAAAAGACTTCAGACTCGAGCTTCGAGACTCGTCAACAACATGTTTTCATGCAATTATTGCTTTTTAAATCTAAATGTATTCATGTATTCCTATTTTCTTTTATTGGCGCATATACGTGACGAGCTGCATGTCCCCTGCCCTTTGCCATAATGTGCAACGTAACACATGCGTTATGCCTTATGTGCGCGCACTCACACATAAAAATACATTGCCGATGGCGACACCAAATCCTCCTGGAGTTGTGCCTTTTGTCATTAGTTTTGCTTTCAATAACTTGGTAAACAGAGGCAGTAAGCCAACAGCTACATGCAAGGTGTGTGGCACCAAGATAAATGATGCCGGATCAACAACGTCAAACTTCATCAGGCATCTCAAAACGCACCCAGATAGGTCAGTCACACAACCTAAGAAAGTGAAACGTTACATTTAGCATATATCGTCACAGGTAACAGCTAACCATCGCAAAGTATTGTGCTAATGCTGGGAACAGGCACACAGTATCTTTATAGTTGTATCCATATGATGTGACAGCTTTAGGTTAATATTTCACCAGGTCAGAGGGCTAGAGGGATGTGTTAAGTAGACCCCATAAAGTTATCCCACAACTGATTTTGATACTGTACTGTCTGGATGGTAGCTACAGGACATGTTTTGAATTCATAAGATTTAACAATACAGTGTTAGGGACAGATCAGCTGGCCAGAGACTTGAGACTTGACTTGGACTCGTGGCAAAAGACTTGAGACTTGACTTGAACTTGCCCCTCAAAGACTTGAGACTTGACTTGGACTCGAGCTCAAAGACTTGAGACTCGACTTGGACTTTCAAAAAATGACTTGTGAACATCTCAGGCATGCGCGTAAGTTTGTGCGTGTAACTACAGCACAGTATGCGCATGCTAATGCGTAAATGTGCTTGTGTGCCTGTTTGTGTGACTTGAGTGTATGAATTATTTACTAGTAATATCTCATAAGAATCATATTATACAGACTGCACAAGACAAAGCCCTCCTGAACCCCATCACTGATTTAATCATTGCCCTCAGCCACAAAGAGGGAGAGAGGAAGCCAGAGAGAAGGAAATAAAAGTGTCAAAAGAGAGTAAAAAAAGGTGGAAAGAAATGACTTCTCCTCACTTTGTCTGTCTCGTCTGTTTACCCACTTGCCTGTCTCTTTATTTGCCTGTCTGCTATCCCATATCTTCAACTCCTTTTTTGTATCACTAGCAATCTTTATGTGATTATTTGAGTTAAATAATTGATTCAAACTTTCTATCTATTTATTTTAGTGCGCCACGTTGGAAATCTGCTTTGGAATTTATCTATCCTACTCAGGGTTTCTGCGGGGTCTTAAAAAGACTTACATTTCAAAATCAAAATTAAAGGCTTTAAATAGTCTTACATTTGCTGAAATATTGTGTCTAGGTCTTAAATTACTTTTAAACGCTTTTATTTCGCAGTAACACCGAGATCAGCCACTGTGGTACACAGTGATCCACTGGCGGCACTGGCCGCCCACTACACCGACCTGTGCCGGTTGTGTTCCGCCGGCAGACCGTGGTAACGTTAGGCAACGGTCAGTGACAAACTGTTAAGTAATTTATTTTAGCTGAAGCTTTAATCCAAAGTGACTGACATTTGCTATATATGTCAGAGGTCGCACACCTCTGGAACAACTAGGGGTTAAGTGTCTTGCTCAGGGACACATTGGTAGATGTATCGCAGTGGGAATCTAACCTGGGTCTCCCACACCAAAGGCATGTGTCATATCCACTGCACCATCACCACCACCAATTTAATATATCCTTGCAGATGTTCCCAAAGTATTAGAGCTGATTATGTATGACATGCAGCTCATCATACATTTCCCCAACGTATATGCGGCAATAAAAGAAAATAGAAATACATGAATAAATTTAGATAACATAGGCACAGGCTAATTATTGCGAAATAAAATGCTAGGCAACATTAGTAATTAAACTTGAACAGCTAATGTAAGTCAAAACTGCCTGCAAGCTTCAACTGACTGTACGGTAATTTGTCTACAATGCGACAGAAAGTCGCGTGGTTATGACTAGAGATGGCCCGATACCATTTTTTGCTTCCCGATACCGATTCCGATACCTGAACTTGCGTATCGGCCGATACCGAGTACCGATCCGATACCAGTGTGTCATATATTTTATTATGTTTTAACAACTGTATACTACTATCCCTGTATGGATGTGATATTATTTCTATCTTTGTTATCGGTCTGGCTCAAGTTAAACTCTTTGTGAAACATGAACAATGAACGCCCCAGAATTTTCTTTTATTATGCAGTTTGACAGTCAGTTATAGGAAGGAAAAAGAACATAAATAAACTACTTTAACGTAGATTTTCTTTAGGGCTTTATTACGTGGTATCGGATCGGTGCATAAACTCCAGTACTTCCCGATACCAGCGTTTTAGGCAGTATCGGAGCCGATAACAACATCTCTAGTTATGACACAATCGTTAGCCTATTTTTACAAAAATGCCTGCTACGGAGCTATAACGTGAGATACAAGGTAATGGAGCCTTTTATACATTGTCGTGTTTCTTTAGAAATAAGCAATGGACAAATAGAGTCTTTAAACGCTTCAGATGTAAAGTTATTCGCTGTCAAAGTGGCGCCAAAATGAATGGCAGTAGCCATCAAAATGGCTCAATAGGAGGTATGCTTTGTGGAGGCTCGCTTACCCCCTTGGTAAACACAGAGCACACTGTCGTCAGTCATTGTTTTCATCAGAGAGTGTTGATAGTAGTCAAGAAGGATCGTTGTTGTCATTGAAAATACGATGGCTAGTAATAAGAAGATACTGGTGTTGTCATCTCCGGTTTTCTCGTGCACTGATTCGCTAGTCAAGGGCTAGCACTCCACCAATCAGATTGGTCATTGAGTCCGATTTCCCACTGGCTGATTCAACAAGTCAAATCGGCCAAAATGAACGCCGACAGCTCCTCCGACTGATGACGGCACGGAACACACTGAACAGACTTGAGTCACCGACCTCGCCAGACTGTCCGACGGCCGATAATAGGGTTGGTGTGTCAGCGCCTTAACATTAGTTAACATTACACTTCGCAGCAGGTGACGTTAGCCGAACGTTAGCCAGTAGCTGCTTATATACGGTTAAATACTGAAAGCTAAACGTTGAAGTGTTGTCGGAGAAACAACACATAACTTAATGGTATGTTCAATTGCAGTTGGTAAGTTAGTGGTGCATTCAATGCTATTGTAAAATACCCTTTTGTCATCTAGTGGTTCTTCTTTTTGTCGTATAACTGCGACTGAGTAGTAAAATAAGTTTTGTTATAAGTAATTATTACATTCTTAATAAAAAAAAAATATTTGACCATATGGCCTTAGCAAAAGACAAGCAGTGCTCTTCTTTATTTAAAGTAGGGCTGTCAAACGATTACATTTTCTTAATCGCAATTAATCGTTGAATTTCTATAGTTAATCGCGATTAATTGCATGTTTTATCACATGATTAAAATTATATTATATTGCATTTCAGAACTGTTTTTAAGTACATATTAACAATGGAAAGTAATTCTTACCAGTGTATCTTGATTGGGAATCAAATGAATGCAAAGAAAATGACTTTATGAACTTGATTTTATGATTTGTATTTGTTTATTATATATTTAATCTAGTCACACATTTGAATCTAGAGTCAATATTAGGGTTGGGTATTGTTTGGTTTGGATACCGGTGCTAAAGCGGTACTTTTAAAACAGTACCGGTGCCTGAACCGATACTTTTTAAGAAAGTAAAAAAAAAGAAGGGTACTAAACAGTTGGCGACATTAAAGAATGGCTAAGGCCATATCGTCAAAATTAAATGTTTAATAATAATGTAATCACTATAACAATAATTTATTTCACTAGTAAATAGCTGGTGAATGACAAAAACAACCACCAAATGGGAAAAGGGCATTTAACAACAACTTTGAATGCACCACAAGACTGTAAATTACCAGTTTCTTGAACGCACCATCTGTGTTTTTCCGACAACAACAACTGCAGATTGTTACATCCCGGTGTCGGAATCCTCTACAGTGAAATACAGACAAACTTTACACCGTTTAGCATTAGCTGTCAGCATTGTAACCGTGTTTAATCCAGCTACTAGCTAGCGGTAGGCTAACATTAGCTGCTGTCGAGTATAGTGTTAACTAGCGTCACATGCAGCAATGTTTCTGATGCCTGTAACGTCTGTTTCAGAGCATCAGAGACAAGTGCAGGCATATCAGTGGCACCAGAATGAGGCACCAAAATCCGCGTTGCTATTCCTGCAGCAGCAGGATGTGTTACGAGGAAGTACGGCAAAATAGTAGCCTGTTAGGCACGATGCAAAGCCGAGTCAAGTGAAAATAAATTAATAAATGGCGACATGCGATTAATACGATTAAAAAAAAATTAACGCATTATGCTCGGCCCTTAATCGCATCACGATTAACGCGTTAATGCTGACAGCCCTAATTTAAAGTATCGATTCAGGCACCGTTAAGGCACCAAAACCATTTTATAAGTTTAATTGTTTTAGGACCGGTATCAGAAAAAAACCAAACGATACTCAACCCTACTCTGGGTCCTCCACTGGGGTAACACCAGTCCTATAATGCAAATGAGGAAATCAGAAAATTGTTTCAGATGTTTCCTGACTCTGACATCTGCCGTTTTTTTGTTTTGTTTTTAATGTTGTGATATAGGTCTTACATTTCATTCATAATGGTCTTAAAAAGGTCTTAACAAGTCTTAAATTTGACTTGGTAAAACCTACAGAAACCCTGCTTACTATCTGTCTTCATCTTCCATGACATCTGACAATCTCTTGACGGATGAATAATGAGTGTTTCACAGGTCACAACATTTGTTATCATGCCTAGATGATGACAAACTGGCCTCACACTAACAGCTGATCTGCCTGACCGACCCCCTCACTCCAGCAATCAATCAATTAGGGTAATTTCAATTGATCAGATCTGCGTTACGGTCCATATATCCGATAATGACACAAGGCGTGTACTGCTACTCTTTTCCATCAGAGAAGTTTTGATGCAGAGTGTTTGTTCTTTTGAAATCTGTGTAATAAGCTGATTGCTTCAGCTTGGACAGAACCACTCTTCCTGTCTTATTCTTCTTCACCTTCTGTCATTCTCCTTGTTGCTATTTTCCTTCAATCTTTCCCCGCATCTCTCCCGTCTCCCATCTTTCAGATGAATGATTTTAAGAGGTCCAGGAGTCGAATCATCACTCACTGTCCCTCGGTGAAACAAACCAGCCCCACACCAATGATTGATATCTTGTATATGGCCACTCCTTCGCTCCAGCCATCAATCAAGCATCATGTCTGTTTCCATCAATCAGATTAACAGTGATCCACTGCTTTAGGATGGAGGCAACTAGAAGTGATGGAGTTTAGGTGGTTTATTGCAACAGTATGCCTGTCAATCTTTCCAAACTAGCACAGGACATAATGTATGCAGTTAACTGTACAATGATAACGGCGGCAGATTTACCACCAAAACAATTGGTCTTTGAAGTAATTATAATTTTGTTGTCTGAAATGATGACTGTTGCTCAACTGCAGCTATTGAGCTAATCAAGGGAACTCCATGAGTTGGCTAGAAACTCAAACTCCTGCTGACTTTTTAATGTTTCAGGTTGACTCCTTTTTTAAAGTGAGACACTTGCAAATGATACAAATAAGCCCTTGAAGAATACAAACTTATACTATACTAATATGCTAAAAGACTGAGACTAAAGCTACATGTCCCTGGTAAAAAGTCACCTGTTGATCCATTTAGAAGATATGGAAATAAAGGTGCAGCATTTTCCCTTGAATTGCCAGGTAGAGGTACTTCATCTTTGTTATAAATTAAAAAACAATTACATTTCTTTTGGCAGAACCATGTTTGGATGTTTCCAATAGAAAAACATACAGACAAGCAAGACAAAAAAAGGTTCTCTTTTACAGGTAAATAATATCATCCATGACCGTCCCCCACATAGTGGATGTTCCAGACTTTAATGGGTCTTTAACGCTGTAATGTGATGTAGTTAGGTAATAATATTCTCAGTACTGTATGTGTATAACCTGTACTGTATAATGTAACATAAGCTGCAATGGTACAACATGTACTTATAACTTTCCCCTGAGTACATTTCAGAATCTCTGTTACTTAACAATCTACATATTAAAAAATTAACCAGGAGTACTTTTATTATTACACCAAACTATATTAATCACTTGTATAACAGCTATGGGGGGAAAGCGCACAGCACATTTATCACTGAGCAGGCTTTTGCTTCATTGCAAAATTCGGGGAAAAGCGCTGATGTAAGATTATCTTTCTTATCTTCCTTATCTTCCAAATCTGTTTAAGTCTGCTAATTGGGTTTTAATTTGTTCAAATCACGATTCTGATGGGAATTATCCCAAATTAACCCATTCAACTCAAGTTTAGAGCCTCAGAAAGGAAATCTTGTATTATTTTAATTATATTTTAATATATGTAGCGTGATCTGATTTTAAACGGAATTGTAAACAAAATGAGTGTGTACTTAGGCAAAATGTCCTTTTCTCACTTCAGAACAAGAATAGAGAACAAGACTGGTGAGCAGTTCAAAACCCAACAAATGGGCAAAACGAAAGAACATTTTCAGTTTGACTGGATTTATTTATAAAAAAAACTGCACAGCATTGGTGTTATAAAGTAAATCATTGTTTTATAAATTGTAAAGGCACAGTCTGTGTGAGCATGGTTCATTTTGTACCTTAAAAATAACTACCAGATATCAGCAAAAAACAGTCACTCTGTAAATACAACCTGTTCTTCTCAAGTAACAGACACTCTTGTCAAGATGTAACATCACTGGCAACAAGGCAGCATTGCTTTTGTTACTAGAAATTGCTTCCTTTCTCCTTTTAAAGAAAAAGCTTTGATAACTACGAGCAGGTTTCCAGAGTAAGTAGTGTTCAAATTGTTGATGTCAGCAGGAACCACATGGTTTCCTTTTGGCTTAAGTTTTTACATTTTGTTCAAAAGCAATACCACAGAGTGTGCACTCCACATGTATCTATCTAGTTTTACTTTGTGTGTGTGTGTGTGTGTGAGTGTGGGTCTGTGTGTTTGTGTGCATGTGTGTGTTATGCTCATCATAGAGTCAGTGGTGCCGTGGTAACTCCCCAGTAACAGAGTCACATATGATGTCAACTCTGAGGTCGTCAATATCCTAATCCCTGTAGTGTGTGTGTGTGTGTGTGTGTGTGTGTGTGTGTGTGTGTGTGTGCGTGCGTGCGTGCGTGCGTCCGTGCGTAAGAAGGGACCAGAGGGTCTGAGACGTCTCAAAAGCAATCCTCAAACCTTATCCTCTAAGAGCATCAAGTAGCAAAGACCAGACATGGTGCTTGTGTGTGTGTGTGTGTGTGTGTGTGTGTGTGTGTCCCTCGGTGGAAGTATTCAGATCCTTTACTTAAGTAAAGTATCAGAACCTTACTTGAGGACTATTATAACTTCATCATTCATTTACTCAATGTGCAGTAAAATGTTCCCGGTCAGTGTTTTACTATTATATATGATGTTTTTGGATTAATAATGCTGCTGCATTAATGTGTATGTTGTATTTTATTGCTGTAGTTGTTTGAGGTTGTGGTGGTAATGTTAACTATTTTATATACTGTTGGGTAGTTTAATCAACAGCAATGCATCATATTCGATAAGATTATCATATGCTTTTAGCGTTGCTGTCCTGTGAGAACCACGGATCTCTAAAAAGACAGCTGTTCTTGGTGTCAGAAAAACAGCCCTGTTTTCAGCTTTTTGAGATGTATTTTCCAACTGATCCAAGACGGTTTCTAAATAGTTTATTTAGATTAAGAAATAGGAGGATTTTCTTAAACCAAAACACTTTATCCATTCTAACGGGTCACAGATCTCGGCTGAACACCGGAAAAGCCTGTTAGTGAGTATGCAGGTTAAAGGTAGCAGGGGTTTTCTTTATGTAGGCCTAATTGTATTTTAATTAGATTTTAGAAGTTATCAGTTGTAGTTATGGCTGATACTGGGGCAGGGCCATCAGACAGATGGAGACAACGGGATTGTAAATGATTCAAAAACGTCCCCGAATTGCCCCTCAGGTATGTAATATGTCTATTTCATTCATAAAATAACTTCAGATTGCGTGATGTGGTTGTACGTTAGAAGCCAACATTAAATTACGTCCCCCTTCCATTTAGCGTGAACGTTTTGTTCCTTTTATTCCGTGTTTGTGTTGGCTTACTATTTTCTTTTCACTTGTCCCCCTGTACCTGTGTGAAGCATCCTTGGGTTTCATGAAATGCGCTATATTAATGTCATTTATTACGTTGGTTGCTACAACAATCTCTAATTGCTTTGTCTTACATTGACAGTGATACCCGGTTTAGCTCACGATACATCCAAAGTAGGCTAAGTTACCGTATGCAACTTGAAATGCAACGATGCATCTGTAACGTATTCTCTTATTGTAAATTAATTATTATCTGTCTGAGTAAAACATTCATTGCAACTATATGACCTCCCCGTAATGCTAACTCCTAGACCTTTACGTCAGCAAGTGTGGTAAAATTACTACTGCTTTTGTCCAAAGGGGGCGCTGACAAACTGAGAGTTTCATATAGCTACTTTAATGGGAACTATTATATAGCATTTTTAGGTTCATACTTGTATTTTGTGTTTGTACTAGGACATGTTTACATGCTTTAATATTCAAAAAACACTATCTTTCTTTTTTTCTTTTTAAATAAAAAAGAAAAACATTTTCCAAACAAAAAGGACACAAAAAGAAAAACAAAACAATAAAGACAATAACAACAACATAATTCCCAAGATACCTTAAAGACATACATTATAATAACATACACCTTGAAGACAGGGGGGATTGGGTGATACAGATACTCATGAAATACTCATTAATGTAACACAAACACTACACAGTCAAGTTGTTGCTCTAGTGTTCATATATTCTCTAATAAGAGTCCACAGGGGGGCCTAGACTTTATTTTTCTCATACTGCCCATTGCTGCTGCTCCTGTATTCACCCTCTGTCTGAGATGCTCTGTCGGAGCGCCTGTCTCTTTAAGCCCCCTTCCCGAAAAAGCCCAGTCTGCTCTGATTAGCCAGCGTGTTTCCTGGAATCTCCGCTCTGCTGTCGTTTACTAGTTGCAGCTGGACCATTTACCTTTACCTCATTATTTGAACATGAAAATTTAACATGTCACCTTTAAGCTGGAATACAAATGTAGTGTGTCTTGTGTATGTCTTGTTTGAGATACCTTCATTTTCTTTAAAGGTACTCTAAGCGATGTCACACGTTTTTTAGGCTACACCATGTTTTGTCACATACAGCAAACATCTCCTCACTATCCGCAAGCTGCCGGTCCCCTAAACACACTGTAAAAAAATGCGGTCTCTGTAGACAGCCTAGGGTCCACACACGCCAACAAAAACAAAGTGGTCCAACCTGGACCATGCAAACATATACAAACCGTGTTCCAGTGTTCAGCCAATAACGGACAAGAAGGATTTTGGGGGGGGGGATAGGGATGAGGAGGAGGGAGGAGCGAGCTAGTCTTCGTTTTGTTTGAAAATACTTTGAACGTCAACAAGAAGTAACGTCACCCAACATCGCTTAGAGCACCTTTAACTATGATTGGTGCTATGCAGTTTTGGCAATTTCTTCGCTGTTTTATCGCATTTTGCTCGCAGGTTTCTCTATAGAGCTCCACCTACAGCTTTAGAACAGATATTTGGCAACGCTGTCGTAAAAACTCGTTGGCGAGTCTCCCCGCTCCCATCTTCTCCCTCTGGTCATGTGCATTTGTTTTCAAAGAAGCTGGCGAACGCACGGAGCCATGTCCACTGAGGTTTTTCTTGAAATATTACCCTTCTCTGCCGGGTCTGTAACAATATTCTTTTTTCCTACAATGGCCTTAGAACGCTGTTGGAGCAGAAGCAACTTGCGTTTGCCGACATCAAGCTGACAAGAAACTCTGTAGCAGATAAAGTTTCTGATCAAAGATACTTACAAGTGCAACAGCAAGAACGCCAGGTCAGCATTGGATTTGCAGGCTTCCGTTTGTCTCAGTTCTCGCCATTCTGAAAACACAGGTCCGATATTTACTCGTGTCTGACTCCTCGCTCGGTCAGTCTGCCGTTTTCTCTTTCTCTGTTCCTCCGACAATGCTTTCCTAGCTTTCTGCTTCTTTTTTGCTGGCTCAGCCATGACGATAGTGTGACAAACTCCATCGCTACCTTGTTCTTATAGCTAGTCGGTTCCTGTATGTGTGCAGTGCCGTGAAGCAATTCGTTACATCGTGAGACCTGATACCACACGATACTTCCTGACGCTGAGGCCGGCGGCTCGCCGGCCGAAAGTTGCAAGGGTGGTTTTTCCGCTCACAGGCGCTAGCGGGGGAGCGAGACGACCACCATTCAACCATATAGTAATATAACCATTCCAATGACTTCAAAGCTGTTCAGTTAAGGTAAATTAAGCTAAAAAAAACCTGCATAGTTCCCCTTTAAGACTTTGGTATCTGTCTCACTGTCCAAGTTGATGAATCCATCTGCCTGGGGATATTTGAGGAAATAGTGGTGCCATTTTTATGCTGTAATCATCATTATCGTGGTGATTATAGTTATCCATAATACAAGTCTTTGTTTTATGCTTATTAAAAATCTCTAATAGTAAAAAAAAAAGTGCAACCTTTGATTGCTGGCAGTTACTAAATTTAAAGTCTAAAAGCACTGATCTGCTTGCTTTTGACTAGACATTTTTGTTCACATTATGCATTAACAAGATTCCATTATGGTGGGGGCTTTATATCAGGGTGTGAAGGAAGGTTAGCTGCAGACACTGAACAAACGGCAACAGCAATGTTGGAAAGCTTTTAAAAGAAACTGATAGAGCTTGTTGTCGCTGTTGCTACTTCTTTTTTCTTTACATCAATAATATAGAAATCATCTCAGATGTTGCCCCTTCGGCATGTTTATGTTGTGCAAAGTTGGAAGTTATCAAGAAAGATCTTATGGTAAAAGCCAGGTCCATGTACACACAAAGTAGAGTTTCTGCTACAGTCCATTAATGCTGGACATTGATGTTTTGATGGTGATGGTCCTGCTGAAATGTTAATTGCTTTTGCTTATGGAATACTTTTTGTGTTAGATGCAGTCTTCTAATTGTAATAATGCACAGTGTGCTGGTTTATACAGCACAAGGCAGAATGAATCAAGTGTTCTCGTCCACCTCCATAGAGACTTGAGAGCTCAGGGTCAGTTACAGAGCAGCACCACTGGACCTGGTAGGATGAGTTTCTTGCTTGAGGTCAAATAGCTTGAACACAGGACTAATGTCTTAAAAGAAAGTCTATCTTGTCACCCCAAGCAGGAAAAGAGACAGATGCAAGCTGGGATTCCTGCATATGAGGGGTTTGCTGTGGTTCAACACAATCTGGGTGCATTGACCAAGGTAAATCCATTCATTGAGAAGCTTATACTGTCCTCTCACTTTCATTTCCATAGTCCAAAAAGGATTAACTGACATACAGTAGTCCCACAGCCTGTCTCTGTTGACTGGTGACCTGTCTGAGCCTTGCTACAGCACATCATTATCCAGGCCACCTGCTAGTCTGGCAACAGATGGGAGAGGCTTACCTCGCGCGCCCCCCCGACTGACAGCTCAAGTCATGCAAGCAGACGTTTGTCAATGACAACCACAACAAACTCTGCATGACACTTGTACGTTCAAACACTTCCCATATGTGGCTCTCTAATGTGCAAGTGTTGGTTCAGAGTCAATGAGAGAGAAGTTATACTGAGAAATTAATGAAATGCAAAGGAGGTTCTGGACAATTTGTAGATCTACAGAGTCTTGAGTTCAGCTGGGATCACTACAACTGTGTTGACTGAAGCGAAAACATTTTTAAAGGCTAAATCTGTATGTTTTCATATATTGTCACAGAAGAAAGGTAACTGTATTGTTGTTTTAAAGGACAGAGCCTCTAGTGTCATTTCTGTGGCTACTGTTCAACGAACATGGCTAGCATAAAGCCTTCCATATGATATACAAAATATGGCCAATATACAAACTACAGTATGGCTTAGTAAGAGGGCCACAACTTCTGTTAAGTAATCTCATGCAACGATATTTTTAGGCATACTAGCAGCATGGCTCAAGGGATGACAAAGGCAATGTCCTTGCAAGCACATTAGCGTGCTGACCTTAGCATTTAGCTGAAACCACTGCTCTGCCGAAGTACAGCCTTACAGCGGCACATTTCAAAAAGTTAGATTGTTGTGGTTTAGGTGGTTTAACTATATAAAAGTTAAAGGTTGAGCCAAAATTCTCTTTTTGTTCCTGCCTCTCATTTTTTCCCCTGTAAGTATAGGACACTCTCGCATTAAAAGTGCAATGAAAACAATCTGTTAAGCATATATTTTAAAGATACTTCTCTTTACAGTTACAAAGTACAATGTGCCGTTTATTTGTTGGCCAACTGTCACTTTAATTGTGTTATTAAAATATTTGCAGTGTACAGAAACAACAGTGCAACATTGTGTATTAGTGTTTTACTGTATGTCGTTTTAGAAAAACTACTAAAATTGTATCACTTAAGAATACAATGGGACATAATGCTATACAAT
This sequence comes from Sander vitreus, assembly GCF_031162955.1. Lineage (NCBI taxonomy): Eukaryota > Metazoa > Chordata > Actinopteri > Perciformes > Percidae > Sander > Sander vitreus. The sequence goes on along the minus strand of NC_135875.1, from coordinate 13,204,506 downwards.
TCTTTACGTCATATCTATTAACCGCTGAATTGTATCATAAATCTCACATCAACAAACGTCTTGAGATTAAGACTTCTCTGATGGATAACATCTAATGTTTGTGCATTAAATACCAAGATAGTGTAATTAAATTTTTATACCAGATTGAATTAAGACTGATTATCACTCATAATCTGCTCTCATCTTAGAGTGAAACACTTACTCAACATGATCTGTGTGTCTCTGACAGAAATGACTTCTTCTTTTCTGCAACTGTTAAAAAGCTCACAACATGTCCGGTGTTTTTGTTAAAGGTGCAATATGTAATACTGACAGCTAGTGTTTAAAATAGTTACTGCAGTACAAATTCAAAATACTGGAGAGAGTCTCCCCCGCTCCCTCCTCCCCAGACTCGAAGTTCACGTTGGTTGCCAGGCTGATACCGGAGCATCCACAACAATGTTGCTAGACGCTTGTCTCACATAGCCAGACATTACTCCACAGCACAGCGGTGTAGCTAACATTAGATGCTGGCTATATTGACAGTCATAAAAGCCTGTGCTCACGTGGAGCTCTGTACCCAACTGACAGACACACTTTTTCGGCTTAGAATTACCGTAGGAACTGCTAAAAATCCCACAACCTCGCCATCCTCTCCACACTCCAGACAGACACACTTCCTCGGCTTAGAATTATGATAGGAACCGCTAAAAATACCACTACCATGCCGTCCTTTTCCACCTGACTGAACACACTTTATTGGCTTAGAATTACGGCAACAATCGCTAAACACACTGCAAACTCTTTCCGATTTACAGCCCCCCTCTCTTGGCTTCAAATAACTCACCGTTGTTGGCTACAGCCACTTACATGTTGTAAACAGCTGCGGCTGCTTGCCTGGTTCTGGTAATGTTAGCAGTTAGCAGCGTTAGCATGGCGGCGTTAGCCAGGACCAGTCGGGATCACTTCACTGGCAGTGTCTCAATTGTTTTTGCGAGTAACCAACTCAGGTATTCTAGCTATATAATTCAATGTGAGTAGCTACACAAATGTTGAAATGACATAAAATGCCCGTCCCTAGTAGCTATGATAAATTAGCCTGAAGCTAATGCTCACCTGTTCAGGAGGAAATTAGCCAACTCTGCGTCCTTTTGGGCTCTAAGCTGCCTCCATCTTTCAAATACATCTCCAATATTTACCCAGACGGGTTTGTTACGTCTCTGGTCACGCAACTATTAGAAACATGCCGTTTTTTTTGTCGGGTAAAATCAATCGGCGTTGATCCTGTTCATTTGTTTGCTGCTTTTATGGCTGTACTAACCTCACAGCTGTAGCGCGCTGGGTTTACGTTTTTACAGGTATATCTGGCAACCCAGCCTGGCAGACAAACTGGGCAGTTGATAACAACAAACAGGCCAAAACACAAACAGAAATTCCGTCATGGAACGGAAATTTCAAAACGAGAAAATACTGGCATTAGCATTGTTGTCAGAAAAGATAGTATTTCAACTTAAATCAAAAAAACTTTATTTCTATAGCACATTTCATATAAGTTAATATAACACAATGTGCTTCACACAAAAGCGACATAAATAAAACACTTCGTACAGAGTTATACAGAGTAAAATATATACGCACACACACACACACACACACACACACACACACACACACACACACACACACACACACACACTTAATAGATCAACATTTAACAGCGACAAACTCAGTTATTCATAAACTTTAGTAAAAAGAAAGGTTTTTATCCTTTTTTTTAAAAGTGTTCAGTGTGGAGGCCTCTCTCAGTTCCACTGGCAGGGTGTTCCATATCTTTGGGGCATAGACACAAAAAGCAGCCTCCCCTGCTCTGGAGTTACAGCAAGGGATGGTTAAAAGACCACTGCCTGTGGATCGGAGGGTTCTTGCTGGTTCATATATAATGAGCATGTCTCTAATATACTGAGGTGCAAGGCCATTGAGAGCTTTATATACTAGGAGCAGAATCTTAAAATCAATTCTAGCCTTAACTGGGAGCCAGTGTAAAAGTCTAAGAACAGGTGTAATATGTTCAAACTTCTTTGTTCCAGTCAGAACACGTGCAGCCGCATTTTGAATTAATTGTAAACGCTGCACAGTTGATTTCGGACTGCTGGTGAAAAGACCGTTAGAGTAATCTAATCTACTTGTTATAAATGTGTGTATCAATTTTTCAGAGTCTTAATTTAGAAATATTTTTAAGATGGTAGAAGGCTGATTTTGTGACTTGATTGATATGACACTTAACATTTAAATCACTGTCTAATATAACACCCAGATTTATAGCTTCGCTTTTGCTCTCTAGAGACAGAGAACTGAGATAGGCCACAATTTTCTGTCTCTGAGCCTTAGCACCAAAGATAAGTATTTCAGTTTTATCCTTGTTTAGTTGTAAGAAGTTCTCTGACATCCACGTTGATATCGCAGATACAATTTATTAGGGAGTGTATGGGATGCATGTCATCAGGAGTTAAGGATATGTATAGCTGTGAATCATCTGCATAGTTATGGTAATTAATGTTGTGAGCATGTAGAGATTAAACAATAATGGTCCAAGAATTGAACCTTGGGGAACTCCACACATAATGGCCCTTTTGTCCGAGATAAAATCCCCAATGGACACAAAGAATTGCCTATCCAACAGGTAAATTCTAAACCAGTTTAAGACTGGACCAGACAGGCCAACCCATGTTTCTAATCTGTGTAATAAAATCTGATGGCCAACAGTGTCAAAGGCAGCACTGAGGTCCAGAAGCACAAGGACAGATACTTTATTAGAATCAGTGTTTATATGCAGATCATTCACAACTTTAATAAGTGTGGTTTCTGTGCTGTGATAAGGCCGAAAGCCTGATTGATAATTATCCAGAAAGTTGTTTAACGTTAGATAGTTGGTGAGCTGAAAGGAAACCGTTTTTTCTATTATCTTGCTAAGAAATGGCAAGTTGGAGATGGGCCTAAAGTTACAGATGACTGTTGTGTCAAGATTGCTCTTCTTCAGGAGTGGTTTAATGACAGCTGTTTTAAGTACTGCAGGAATATCAATATCTAATACCTCATGTGCTAAACAGTTAAAAACTGTTTTAAAAAATGGGGTGGGGAGAGGGTCCAAGCAGCAGGTAGAAGACCTGAGCTGTCCAACAATGTCATTTAATTTTTTGAGGTCAATGGGGAGAAAATGAGTAATGGTAGCAATCATATTCCTGGAGAACTGGTGGGTAGGATGCATTATACTTTATATCTGCACTTTACTGTTGTTGATATTTTCAGTAATGATTTTAGAGAAGAAAGACTGTCTGGCCTGTTTCATCTCTTTATTATAGTGATTAAGGTTATTCTTATATATGCCATAGTGAACATGGAGTTTGGTTTTTCTGCATTTGCGTTCTGCCTGGCGACATTCTCTCTTACTCTGCCTAACAGCCGCTCCATTTCTCCATGGGGCTTTTTTTTTGTTTCTATGATTTTGGTTATAACAGGTGCAATGTTATCAATAGTATATCGTGTTTTAGAGGTAAAGTTTTTTACAGGATCCTCAATTAATGGTGCCATAGATAATGGGGAGTTATTTACAGTGTTCATAAAGGATGCAATAGTAACATTGGTAATGATCCGTTTTTTAACTGTTCGGGTAACTTTCTGCTGTACAGGAAACGCAGACACACAGAAAATGCAACAATGATCTGAAATAGCAGCATCCACCACACAGGGCACACTAATATTTAGTCCTTTTGATATGACTAAGTCTAGAGTATGCCCCTTATTGTGGGTGGGTCCGGACACATGCTGAATTAAGTCAAATGCCTCTAATAGGGAGATAAAGTTTTGAGCATCGGAGTCACTTGCATTGTCTACATGAATATTAAAATCACCTAAGATAATTATGCGATCATAGTCAGTAGAGACCTTGGACAGTAGCTCAACAAAGTGATCTTGAAAACCATATTTGGATTTTGGTGGTCGATAGACAGTAATAATTAAGAGCGGAAAACCGCAATTGATCGATATAGCAAGGTGTTCAAAAGATGCATAATCTCCCAGTGTGATTTTCTTGCAAGTATAATTTTCAGAGAAAACAGCAGCTATTCCACCGCCTTTCTTATCAGGTCTAGTAGTGTGAACGAATTTAAAATTTGGAGGTGCTGCCTCAATGAGTGAAACTGAACCATTTTTGTCCAGCCAGGTCTCAGTTAGTAGAGTGAAATCCAAGTTATGGGTGCTGATATGAGCATTAACCAAGAAGGACTTGTTAGTTAGTGATCTGACATTTAATAAAGCCATTTTCATTGTCCGAGATGAATGGTTTTGCGGGGGATTTAAGGTTGAAGTCTGAACAGGTAACAAATTGTTTTTATTTCTATATGTTACACGGACCTTTCTGAATGTGGGCATATGGTTTATTAGTACAGGATTTTTTTCGGCTGGGTGACAGTCATTGATATTGGTAAAACGAAGCGGACCCCCCCGATATGATGGGGGGTCCGGGGGAGCTATAAGGGATAACAATAGACCTAGTAGATGTTGTCACTGTAAATGGACTGTCAACTTCCTGGGAGGGAGTGCAGGATGTAAACAGTCAATCACGTGGAGCACATTGAACGGCGCGCTGCACGTTAGCAGCTAGCATTCGGCTGCCCAGCCAGTTGGGGTGGACCCCGTCGGCTCTGAAAAGGGAAGAACGACCCCAAAACAAATCAAAATTGTCAATAAAATCAATGTTATGAGCCGTGCAAGTGGACCTTAACCAAATGTGGAAGCCGAAGATTCTTGAGAACCATTCTGATCCCCAGGTCATTGTCGGGATAGGACCCGAGATAAAAACAGACTTCCCAGAGCTTTTTAAAAAACTAAAAAGTGCAACGAAATAATTTTTAGTCAGCACAGAATGCTGACGAGCTGCATCAACTGATCCAACATGCACAATGACTCGGTTGATAGAAGACGGGAGTGAGAGCAGCAGGCCCGGAAGCTTATCCAAAATTACCGGGACGGTGGCACCAGGGAAGCAATGAGTGGCAGTATTGAAGAAGTGGATATTCTGGACTATAGAGTCCCCCACTATTAGTGTGGTCGGGGAGAAGAGTGGACGAGGAGATGAAGATAGTGATCTCGCACTGCGTGTGGAGGCAGGAACATCATACCTGAGACGGGGATTTTCTGCCGGCTCAGGACGAGGAAGACCCGCTGAGTGTCTGCGAACGGCCTCCTTCAGGGTCCTGAGCCGAGAGGCAGAGGTGGAGGTCGCTGCATGCAGGATGAGGGCCACTGGTCCACCTTCACAGTGGAGTGGTGAGCCACCCGAACCGGTACAGCCAATGTGGTGTCGGCAGGTGCCTTATCCAAAGATGTGTCAAGATCAGGAACCACAGGAGTGTGAGCTGGCTCTGGCTGGACAGGAGTGTCTTTGGACAGAACCGCATATCTATTTTTGAGGCTCAGGCGAGGGGGTGAGGCTGACTCTTCCGAGCTTTTTGTGCGACCACGTACGACCACTTGGTTCCAGGACGACTGCTGGTTTGGTGTTGAGCAAGAGGACGGCCGTGGACAGGTGGAGGGGTCCCACATAACTGTGTTCTGCAGGGCTTAGCATGTTTCCTTAATATCTGATGACGCATTGGGGTCATTTTTTGATTTATTACAGTAAATATATTACATATTGGACCTTTAAAGGTCCCATGGCATGACAATTTCACTTTATGAGGTTTTTTAACATTAATGTGAGTTCCCCTAGCCTGCCTATGGTCCCCCAGTGGCTAGAAATGGCGATAGATGTAAACCAAGCCCTGGGTATCCTGCTCTGCCTTTGAGAAAATGAAAGCTCAGATGGGCCGATCTGGAATCACCTCCTTATGATGTCATAAGGAGGAAGGTTACCTCCCCTTTCTCTGATTTGTCCGCCCAGAGAATTTGGCCCGCCCATGAGAAAGAGAGAGACATCATGGCTTGAAAACAAGTGAAGCATGGCAGTTGGTCAAGGCCACACCCCCACCCTCCACCTTGCCCCCCTCTCTCCTCCTCAATAGCATTTAAAGCTACAGACACAGAAATGGCAAATCCTAAGGAAAGCTCATTGTGGGACTGGCTCTAGTGGCTGTAATTCTGCACCAAGGCTGAATTTCGAGAAAGAGACTTCAGATACAGTATTAGGGGACCACTAAGGCCTATATAAAAGCATCCAAAAAGCAGCATGTCTTTAATACAGAAAAGATGCAGAATCAGGTACTTTTTTCACCTGAGATATGGTCCTCTGGCTATATGGGTCCATATACTGTAGACAAGACAACTGTAGAAAATACCCTGCTTAGGAATTTAAGCCTAAGATTTAAGATGTGTAGCTGAGTTTGCATTTGTGTTCGTGTGTGTGTGTGTGTGTGTGTGTGTGTGTGTGTGTGTGTGTGTGTGTGTGTGTGTGCGTACACTCTCTTCTCTGCAGGCCCTGATCAATGTGCTGCCTGGACTCTAGTAGTGTGAACTGTGCTGCACAGTTATTACTCGCCTCCTGCCGTTTCTTTTTGGCTTCTATTTGTAAAATTAAAATTGTTTAAGTAGTTCTTATTACTTCCCGAAGTCTCCATAGGCTCACATACACACATCTTTCACTGTGGCCATCTTCCTCCCTTTCACAAACACACTTACTCTTTCTAACTGTGTCTCTTTCACTCGTGTAAACAAACACTCACACCAACTTTTCCAATTTAAACCAAGAGGAAAGCATCATTTTTGATTTGCTAAACATCATTCACTTCCCTCTTGCCTTGGGGAGAACGGTTTTTGCCTCCTGCTCCATATTGATGCTTAATAAATGTGTCGTATACAACACAGCATGCAGTCAGTTTGAGCGTATGTATGTACCAGCCTCTCAGGGGTAATTAGTAATGGATGAAAGTTAGACATTCAATTTGTAAATATTTCATAATTCTATCATTGATGTTTTGTTGTTGTTGATGCGTCCTCATAGTAGGGCAGAGATGGCTTCAAAGAATTTTTTTTATTTTTATTTTTTATTTTAATTACATAGATACAGTGGCACTCATAAGTTTATGAACCCATGCTTAAAGTTGACTGAAAAGAGGAATAAAAAAATGCCTTAATTAAAAAAATGAGGAAAAATCCAACCTTTGAGGACACCAATTTTCTTTGTTAATGAGTAATGTATCGTAAATAAATAAATGTTCTTCCTTAAAATACAGGGGGCATAAGTAAGTACACCCCTATGTTAAATTCCCATAGAGGCAGGCAGATTTTTATTTTTAAAGGCCAGTTATTTCATGGATCCAGGATACTATGCATCCTGATAGTTCCTTAAGTTCCCTTGGCCTTTGGAATTAAAGTAGCCCCACATCATCACATACCCTTCACCATACCTAGAGACTGGCATGGTTTTATTTCAGTTAGCCTAATAGCTGGTTTGATTTGCATTGAGAGATGATTTTATGGAATGTACCCCATGCCAATCTCTAGATATGGTGAAGGGTATGTGATGATGTGTGCTATGGGTTCATAAACTTAGAAGTGCCACTGTAGAATGTATTTAGGCGGCCCACCCAAATCTGTCTGACCCCATTCAGAAACATTGTTTTTTTGTCCCTCAAACCTCTGCAAGGAATGCAGTGTAGATTTATTATAATTCTACTAAAATGGTTCATACACCTAATTGACTGTTTGACCTCGCCCCCCCGCAAACAGCAATTGTCCAGTCATAGCTTACTAACAAGTCACGGCGGGCCTGTCAAACATTGGTTTTCTCCACATGCTGAAGTGGTGTGTGTTGGGCTGTAGTAACGTCACATTCACGTTAAAAAATCCCATTTTGTACAGCTGCATGTAAACAGGAATATAAGTGGAATATTCACTTCCATTAGCCATGTAACGAGCTTAGTCGGAATATTGTCTTTTTCGTAATAAAAATAATATTACGTGTAAACATAGTCATTGTTTCTTCTAGCATTTCATTACCTATACATTATTTTGTGGGTCAGAGGTTACGTTAAAAAAGCCCTGTTTACGATAACACATCCACTGCGTAATACCTGTGTAGTACATCATCCCCAATTTACACTCCAGCCACTCAAACTGATATCCGAAATAGCACTACATGTGCAAAACACAACCCACAACACAAGCATTTTCTCTAAAATACAATTATTAAAGCATGAATCTAACCTCCATCCTGCTAGTCCAAGTATGTACTCTACGTTAAGCAGCCATAACAGGTTTATGTTAGAATGAAATAACGTTTCCAACCAATGCATTAAGCTAACCATTGTACTTGCATAAGCTGCCCAAGATGTTCAGTCTTCCACTTTGACACCTCTCCTAATGACCTCAGCTGTTGATTTGTTTGTCTGATGTATTCTAGTTGAAATTCAAAGTCTGATATCTTATCCATGCACTGATTATATGATTACTGAATCTTCTGAGCTCATTAATTGCTCTGAGACATTTTAATGAAGGTTCTAATTGAAAAGCATCCAGCACTGATAGAGAGAGGAGACCCTGGAGAAATTTAGCGTTGGATAGAGACTATTCAGACAGCAAAAATATTTCATTATTTTTTTTATCTTTTAATTAGTTTTCAATGATGGTGTTTGGTGAACAAACTTGGTCCAAAATGGAAATCACCAGATATTTTTTCATAGGGAGAATTTGAGGCAATGTTCCTCCTGCTGTTGTTCTCTGTGTGTCTCAAACCAACCTCAGATCAGGCCTAATTATCATGTGCGTGAAAAAATATTACCGGTTACTTTTACCAAAATTCAAAACTTATAAAAAACCCAACTCATTTTCCTCCTTTCCTTTTTACTGTCTTTTCTATTTTTATTTGGCTTCTTTTATTTCTACCATGACTTTGCTGAATGTCAAAGAAAAATATTGACTTGAGAATTTCTTAAATTAACTCATGCATTCATTCATATTTTTCAGTTTTCGCCTTATCTGCTTCCTCTCTTTGTTTTTCTGCTCCTCACATTCACACTTTCCTTTCATCCCTCTCCCTGTTCTTCCTTCTTTCATAACACTACTTGAACTATCCATCCATAATCAAGATTATCATCGCAGCTACCATGCCGGTAATGACCTCAACAACAGATGAATGGTAAATCAATAAGCACTGACCTTGCAGCATAGTTGGACTTGGCCTCTCTCACTCATAGAACAATAACTTCATTATAGAGGGAGACAACCAAGGTAATGGAGGTGTTATTTTATGAAATTATACTCATAAAAACGGGGTGGATTTCCTTGTTGTGGCGGTGCCATGGCCTAGTAAGGGAAAGAGATTGATCTTTAACTGGACGGTGGGGTTCAAGCTCAGTTAATAGAGGTTCTTTGCCATGCTGAAGTTTCCTCGAGCAATCCTGGGGTCTGTTTTTTTTCTATTTTATTTTTCAGCTCCTACAACGTGAGCCCAGTTTCTGTGCGTAATGTAATTTTTTCCTGAATGCCTCTACAATGTTTAGCTTTAGACAGCCAATCACAGACATTATTAGATCTTGGTAGAAGCATGCTGCATGTTTATTGGCTGGCTGACACTGATGAGATTTACTCCTTAGGTATTGAAATTGGGTATTGAATGACGAGGCATTTTTCGATACTCGATACTTTAGAGGCAATTTGGTTGGTGCCTAAAAAGTATGCAATTGGGCAAACCCAGCCCTAGCTTTACTCAGGTACAGTAATGCTTTGAGCTAATAACTAATTGCTAAGGTCAGCATGCTAACACACTCACATTGACAATGGTAACATGCTGATGTTAAGTAGGTACAGTAGTGTTTACCATGTTAACAATTTTACTTTAGCATGTTAGCATTTGCTAATTAGCGCAGGTGAGGTACAGGCAAGAAAGCCACCAAAGAAGGAAGTAATTACATCACTGTGTAGCGTATCAACGCACATTGGTGCCAAGTAGTCAGTAGGGGCAACATTAACCAGCTCTCTGGATGTTTTCTATCTGTCAGGAAGTGGCATTAAGCGCCAAATTGTATATGCCTCTATAAATCTGGACCTCTATCACTTACCGGTAGGCTACTTCTTACTTTGTCAGTGAACTAAGTTATCAGTTGCATTTTCATTTTAGGAGTGCTTTAAGGTCTTAATTACTATGTTGGCTTAAAAGCTTTGAAACATTGAAAAAGAGTTAATCTTGACCTTCAATCTCACCAAAAATTTCATTGAGTAGCTGATTTGGTGCTTTTATCATCATCATCATCATCATCATCATCATCATCATCATCATCATCATCATATCACACGATCCTTATCAGCAGATGCAGTTCTCAACTGCTGTTTCCAAGGTCATGAATGAACTTTGAACCTCAGCTTTGTTAATATTATGGCTGGAACTTTGACCAACTCGCATCTCCTGGTCAATGACTGACTGACCTGATTTTTTTGATGCCCATTAATCTGTCAGGGGAAAACAACTCACACAGACAAAAAAGACACAAAAGCGAAACTGATAAGCCAACGGAGTGGTACTGTTTTCGAACGATAACATAATGTGAACATTGGCTCACCTGAGCCAAGATAATGAACTGAACTAATATAGATAATTGAATTTTGTATCACCCTCAGTTACAAGTTCACCTTCACTACCTCCATTTAACATCTACCTCACGGCCAGGGTATGAATTTAATGATTTGTCTGTCTTTCGTAGTTGCCTAATCTCTTTCTCTACTTCCCTCAGGTATCTGTCCCTCCTCACTTTGTCCTTCTCTCTCTGACTCTGTTGTGTAATTTCTACCTCCATCTTCCCCCTTCTTGCCATTTTCTTTTCTTATGCTTTGTATTCTCTGATGCATTTAAATGCTACTGTTCTCGCAACCCAGTCTCACGGCAGTTCGTGAAATGGTCACGTTATTTAATCTATTGATTCGTGTTCACGGGGACATTTTTCTCGTTTTTTTCGTGGTGGCCAGCATGAAAATGTAAAGTAATGTTTTTCAATGGGAAGCATATTTCGTGATCACAGCACGAAAACGGTATGGGAGTAGTATGAAAAGCCGTAAATCCGCATAGGGAGGTTGGTCGGGGTGGTGGATGGGTCAAACAATACAGGACTTTCACCCGGGAGACCGGCGTCCCGCGTGTGGCGTTTTGTTTCCCCGTTGTCTTCCTAATCACAACCATCCCGTTATTGTGGTGTGTCCCCAGCGGCCGTCTCCCGGCGTGTGAGGCGTCCTTTCCCCGTAGTCTTCCTAATCACAACCGTCCGGTTATTGTCGCGCGTCCCCCGCGGCCGTCTCCCGGCATGTGAGGCATCCTTTCCCTGTTGTGTTTTTCCAAAACCCAACCTCTGAATAGATGGTTCCCATTTTGTGCTGGCCACCATGAAAAAAACGAGATAAACGTTGTTGTACACGTATCAATAGATTAAAAATAACGTGACAATTACACGAACTGCCGTGAGACCGTGTTGGTTCTTGACACACACACACACACACACACACACACACACTTAGACACATAAACTTAGACTTTGAACAGTGAAAGATGGGTGTTAGTGGAATTGTGGGTGTAGCCTCTTCATGTCTGATGATTGATATTGTCCTGAATTAGGAGGTGGTGCTTTTTGTGTGTGTGTGTGTGTGTGTGTGTGTGTGTGTGTGTGTGTGTGTGTGTGTGTGAACTGTGCACACACACCTGTGCAAATATATCGGAAATCGGCAGTTGTTGGGCTGACACCCTACCATGCAACTTGCTAATGTCCATGTCTTTTCATTTCACTTAAACTAAGACACAATGAGGGAGGAATATGTATAAAAGGTAGAAGGGAGGGCAGGACAAGAGATGAAAGTGCAGGATGTCTGAGAGTGAGAAAGAAGAAGAGGACGATGAGTGGACCAGGATGTGAGAACAGAGAGAGGAGATTGACAGAGGCAGTGAGATAAAAGTGATTGACAAGGGAAGAGACAGGTAGAGGGAGGAAAGATGAGAAAGGGGAGCTGTGGGAGAAAGACGGAAGAGAGAATTTAGGTTCTTACAAATCTATACAAGTCAGTAAGAATTCTTTTTCAAGGCCTCTTTGAAGTTAAATGGGTAAAACGTTAATAAAAATACATTGTTGGGGGCTAAGATATGTTTTTAACTTTCTGTACATTTCCTGAAAACCCTTATCAGTCAGGATTTAATGCACAGTTTCCATCACACGTCGTGCAACCAGTAACATAGCTCAGGCAGGGCGTTCATCATTCAACTGATCGTGACTGTCTTCCCAAGATGGCGATTGCCTGTATACCCGAAGGTAATGTCTTTATAAACTATCTTTTTAATAAATTGTCTGTACGCTTACAAAGTGTTACAGTCTTCCAAAGAATGTGGTGGACCCAATTGCAGAGACAGCAGGCAGTGTAGTGTTCAAAGGTTTAATGGCAAAATCCAAAAACTGGAAAAGGCAAAATACAAAAACAAGGAGCAGGTAGGAACCCAAAAACAGGAACGAACGGAGGAACAAAAAAGTCAAACGGGGCTAGGGAACTGAGGATTGTGGGCACTCGGGAACTGGGAACAGTGGGACTTGGAGACAGAAAGGCTGCAGCCAGCAGGGCTGCGGACAGCAGCGAAGATTGAATTCCTCTGGAAGTTGAGCAGGACATGGAGAACTCTCAGGAGGTCAAGCAGGATGGTGAAGGTGAAGACCCTCAGGTAGCCGAGCAGGACGTCGAGGACTTTGAGGAGGCCAGCGACAAAGGCCAAACCCCGCGAAGCGAATCCCCTCTGAAGGCTGAGCAGGTCGGCGGCGAAGGCGAAAACCCTCTGAAGGCCGGCGGCGAAGGCGAATCCCCTCTGGAGGCTGGCGGCGAAGGCGAATCCCCTCTGGAGGCAAAGACGGCAATACCCCTCTGGAGGACAGGCAGACCGAGCAGGAGAAGGGGCAGCTGGGTTGGAGACAGGCGATGAGTCAGCTGGGCTGAAGACAGGCGACGGATCAGCTGGGCTGAAGACAGCTGAGTCAGGGTCCATCAACACGGCAACAGGATCAGTAACAGGCAACAAAGCAACAGGGTCAGGAGTCGGCAAATCCGCCGACAGGGTAACTGGAGCAGAAGTCGGCCAGACCGCCGACAAAACACGGGGAGTCTTTAGGAAACGATCAAGTCTCTCCTTGATAACATCAAGGTTGGGAACAAAGTGACTCACCCAAGGTCTCTCCTCAAACCACAGCTGCTGGGTGGAAATCCTCTTAAGGATAGGGGCATGCTGGTTTGGTTTAGAGTTTATGAGACTCTGCACAGTCCGGCCAAACTCTGACACCCTCTCCTTAAAGAGATGCCTCTGTGCTGGGTCCATTTTGTGGTCAGATCATTCTGTTACAGTCTTCCAAAGAATGTGGTGGACCCAATTGCAGAGACAGCAGGCAGTGTAGTGTTCAAATGTTTAATTTCAAAATCCAAAAACTGGAACAGGCAAAATACAAAAACAAGGAGCAGGTAGGAACCCAAAAACAGGAACAGGCAAACATAGAACAGCGGTAAGCAACCCACTGACAGAGACAAACGAGAACACTGAACAGAAAACAATAATCCGACAAGAGACAAAGACAGAACAGAGACTAAATACACTAGGTAATGAGGGAACGAGAGGCTGGTGACACAAGGGCTGGGTAACAGGTGAAACACATTAGGGCTGGGCGAACAATCAAAAAAGGTGGGAAAACACAAGACAGGAAGTAAAACCAGACAAGACAAGACCGAAAACCAGACTATCAAAATAAAACAGGAAACAGAGCAAAACAGAAAAACAAGACTACCACACTAAGACAAAACATGGAACAAAATACCAAAACCATGACATAAGTTCTCAATGCTTCGGTTTACATGTAGGGACCCTCATTATGCTACCGTTGAAGTGTGGTGCTATTTTGAGCCTTATTAGTGGTATAAAATAGCGTTTTATTTTTACTCTAACAGTGCCCCGAATGCCTAGCATTAAGCTAATCAGCGGTTCGCGCTAGCTTGTTTCAAGCTACATACACATTCGATTACAAACATATCCCAGAGAAAGGTCGACTTGGTACACGTGTTATTAACCCCTAGGTTATTCTAGTATTTAGTTTCCACCTAAAATGCACATCTGGGATCCTAACCTAACCAATGGGATCTGCCCTGGTTAGCTAATTAGTTGACTGACTGCAGTGAACTACAAAAATTAGGTTTAGAGGTTTTCTTTCAGTGGAACATTAATCTCATGATCACACACAAAATTACAGCACACATACAGTAGCTACTCATTCACTTTCTCCCACACACATACTCATGTACTGTACAGTCTCTCTGCAGTCCTCTCAAAGTTATCCCCCCTCTGCTTTTCCCTTTATCACCGACCTCAGCTGTCACATTATCACAGAAATGGAGGAGGAATTGCATGAGTGTGTCAGAGTAGACACGGTTCATTGTCATTATATGTCCAAAGGGGCTCTTTAACTTTTCAAACCATTTTAGGATGGGATCCACCTGAGAGTTTGAGTTTTTTATCCAAAAAACCATCTTATGGAGACTGTCCTCCTTTTTACAAGCATGTTAAAATGGAAATAGTGTGATGCTCTCATAGTACAGTATAAAGTTAGGTCCAAACTGAAATATCTTTTTTTCATGAAATTTGGGACATACATTGATGGTGCCCAGAGGATGCATCCTATTGACTTTAGTGATCCTCTGATTTTTTTCTGTAGCGCCTGTGTCTTCACAACTATCGGATGGATTGCCTTTAATGTAAATATTTTGTTGCTGTGATTGCCTGCTCACTGTGCGCAGTGCTTGTTGGTTGCAGACAGACTCATCCTGGAACAGGTCCTACACGGTGAAACACTGGGAAAGGGATCTCGCCTGGCTCTTGAATGCCTGCATAGTCCAATCTGTTCCCAGATTCCCTTCTACTGATGGACAGTATCGTGGCTTGTGGAGGTAGCCGAGTCTCTTGTCCAACTGGATTGGCAGCTGATTACAGTCAGGATTTCCGATGTGGAGTACCATAGTGTAATCTGCACAGATGCACAGTCCAGAATGTCTGAACTCAGTCTCATCACTGCGTGAGCTGTCAATGCTGCAATGCTTCTGAGAATTGTTTACATATTTCAAATTAAGCATTTTGATCAGAGTGGAAGTCTGCATGAACCTTGTTTTTCTTTATTTTGGTGACACTTATATTCTATAAGGTAACTTATGAAACAAATCCTTTACGGTATTGAGAATTTAAATGTGTAGCTCCCCTTGCTGTATATTTTGTACAACAACAATAAGCAAACGTGAAAAATGTTACCATAGCTCATGAGAAAAATTGGAGGATTATTTCTTTGTCACAAGAATTTACAGAGAAAAGGAGGAACTGACAAAAACTCCTAACACTCTAAACTGAGAATGTAAACATGGTTACACATACTTAACATCAGCATGTAACATTGTCACTGTGGGCATGTTAGCATTCAGATGTTAGAATTTAGCTCAGAACAGCCTCACAGGATCGCTAGCATGGCTATAGACTTGTTTTTACCTGATAACAAAGCATAAGGGGTTGTATATAATAAACACACATACACACGTGTGTAGGTGTAGACATACATAAAGTTACAGACACTGCCTCAGATATACACATACAGTACACGCATCACTATGATATAAACTCCACATTATGCCCTCCACACAGACATTCATAAACTCATGCATAATTTTACTCGCGTATAATCCCTCTCTCCGTCTCAGACACACACTTTCTCTGCCTCCCTCTCTGTTTCTATTTCTCCAACTCGACCCAAAACACACACGCACCCACACACACACACATCTCAGCTGCCACGGTGACTAATGAGAATATGTGACAGGGCTGGCGGTAAGTGAGACAGAGAGGAAGTGGATTCGAAAGACACCCAAATTTGTCATTGAGGAAATGAAGGGTTACAGGGTTCAGCACTTACCACTTCCTTCTGCCTGACCAATGGCTGATGAGTATTTAGAATAGATTTCGCGACAGAGGGAACCAGATTGCAGAGACTCTGTGGTGAATGTGACCTGCCTTTTTTATACCCATTGATCATTATCCAGCTTGCTTTCCTACCCATTCCTCTCTTTCTTAATATGGGTCTGCCTCTCTTAGCTCACTCTGTGTCATCTCAATCACTCCCTGTCTTTCTCTCCCCCTTTGGTTTTCATTTAATGTATCTTCACCATCACTCACACTTTGTTTGTCTCTTTACCATCTCTGTCTCTGCCCCTGCTTCATTATTATCTTTTCCCCCCGTCCGTCTGTCTATTCCCTCTACTCATCTCCTCCTTTATTTCTATCCACACGCTCACTTTTCTTTGTCTATCCCTCTCTCTGTCTCTTTTTCTCAGGTGGCAGAGCAGATTAGTGGTTAGTGAGACCATCCCATTACTGTAAGGTTACAGATTCAATCTCCGAGGCAGACTGGGTGCACATCAGCAGCCGTGAGTCCTGTCAACCTGTCCTTGAACAGGATGCTGAATATACACCCGTGCAGTACTTTGAAGTTTCTCTGGGTAAGCGATCATTGCCAAGAAAGTAAATTTGAACTTTTTTTGGTATATAATCTAATATTACTGCCCTTGAGGTTATCCTCAAAGCATTCATCTGACTTTGACCGTCACTTAACCGTATCACAATAAACCACTATTTACTAAAGTAAGGGTTGGTACTCATAGGTCTACAGTCTGTTTCTGGTAAGTCTCTAACATACTAAAAGCATACTTAGTTTTTTTATGAGAAGAAAGGCTACAACTACGAATTATTATTTTTTATAAGTGAATAATCTGCCATATATTTTCTAGATTAAGTCATTAATTGTTTGGTCTATAAAATGTCATACATTATAAATAAATAAATACATATATATATATATATATATTTATATATATATGTATATTAATGCTGTCAGTTAAACGCGTTAATGCAAACCCATTTTAACGGCGTACATTTTTTTATTGCGAGATTAACGTTCTTTAGAATAGATCAAAATGTGCGAATAATTGCGATTAATTGCGAGTTAACTATGACATTAATGCGATTTATCGCGATTAAATATTTGAATCGTTTGACAGCACTAATATATATATATATATATATATATGTTAATGCCAGTTACCCAGAGTCCAAGGGTGACGTCCTATAATGTCTGTTTCTGTCCGATCCAGGAATGATATAATACAGAGGAAAGTCCTCACATTGGAGAAGCCGCAACCAGAGAATACTGTGTGTTTTTTCTTTATGGTTAATCAACTCTCAAAGTAGTTAACAATTTATTTTCTGGCTAATCGTTACAGCTTTACTACCTTTAATAATTTTAGCCGCTCCCTCATCAAAAGAATTGTGTCTACGCACACACCGTTTTATTCATCTGGCACCTGGTGTTGCTATCTGCACCAAAACCAAATCATGGCCCAGTTTTGCTAAAATGTTTTACTGAAACCAACAAACAACAAATATGACTGATCAGATATGGATCCTGATCTAAAGAGAACCTTTATGTGATCAGCAGTGCATATGTCTGTGGTGGTCCAGGTTGGCACTCGGATGTGATTCTCCCTCGTAAGCGAGAACACCTTTTATTTAGAAGAAAAATACTCTCTTATCATCTCATCATATCAAACAGATGCACACATAATCTTGTAAACCCAGAACAAAATGAGGTTTTGTTTTCTTTCTGCTAAGTGTCCTGGAAGACAATTTGTCACATCCTCCTTATCTGGCTTCCAAAGCTTTATCTTTTGGAGAGAAAATATATTTTTCCAAGGTGGGGATAAAAGGCAGCGTTGACAAAAAAGATGAAGATTGTATGAAGCCTTCTAGGCTGTCAAATACTTAAAGTGATGGTTCGGAGTAATTTCACCCTAGGCTGCTTTGCACCTTGACCTCGAGCCAAACAACCCCCCTTAAGCTTTTTTACCTTGTTATAACGTTGGTCGAGTTAGCGTTATCAGCTGGTTAGCGGTGGCAGCCGAGAGGAGCGGTAGCAGCCGAGAGGAATATCCGTCAGGCAAAGTGTTATTTAAATATACTTCTGGTGTAGTTACAGACTTTGTAATGCCTTGTTTTATAAGTACAGAAACTATTTGTACTACGGTAGAAGTTTGGTATCATTCCGGGCATTATTAGTGGGGTCATTTACGAGATACAAACGTGGATCCATTAGCGCCTGCACTAAGCTAACCAGCTGATAACGCTAACTCGACCAACGTTATAACAAGGGAAAAAAGCTTATGGGGGGGGTTGTTTGGCTCGAGGTCAAGGTGCAAAGCAGCCTAGGGTGAAATTACTCCGGACCATCACTTTAAGGTCTGAAGAAGCAGCTTTGAAGAAGAGTATTTATTTTCTTGATAATTATAAATTGACGTTAGCGAGTGATCTACAGCTTCCCTTTAGGCTACATTTTACCATATCAGAGATGTGTTTGTGGGTGTGTATGTATGTATCCATCCCAGCATGTACTCCCAAGCCACTGCTTTCATTAAACTGGCTATCTTTGATTAGGGTTATCATGTGACATGCAATAATAATGGACTTTGTTAGAAACAATGTTCCTTCAGGGCTTGGTTATTACACTTATTTCAGTACTAACAGGATTACTATCTAAACATCACTCAAAACAAATGCAGTAGTGTAGAATTTGTTTGCAACAAGTCAAATTTCACTAACGAGAGTGAGTTTTATCCTTTTAAAGTCCTCCTGACCATAAACACATTAACCATTAAACCATTAGTTGGACATAGAAACAGAAGAGAACACCAAAGCATGTTTCTCTTCTCTGTGAAGGACAGCTTTGTAACCTCTCTGCGGTTGAAAATTGTCTTTGTCCTTGTTTATTTCTCTCAGTGAGACCAGATCAAATGCACATTAGGAGGCCCACTCCTCATTTCTGTTGTTCACAGAAAGCGGCAGTAGAGTAAAAAACGGATTATATCTCAGTGTGTTGGCATTATCTGCTTATACTGAGAGACGTAAACATGCATGCTCTGTGGTTAGTGTGTCTGGGAGATAGACCGAGTAAGACCTGTGAAAGTGATGCCTGTTGTGAAATCACTGCTGTGGAATGGAGGTCACTGTTTTAGCATTTCTTATTGTACTCTCTGAAACAACCAAGGAATACAGATGCATGAATAATGTATTCAGAGATAAAGTTATCACGTCTGATGCTGAGCCAATGTGCAACTTATTATTTCAGGAGGTGATTGACAGATGATAATGACAAGTGGTATCATAGATTGGTTGTTTGATGTCACGCACTCCTTTGATGTTCGGCTAGAAAGAGAGAGATCAAACGTAAACAAACATGGATGTACAGAACCCTAACAGGAAAGTGGAAGTTCTTCCTTGGTAATTAACTCACTCAAGTTTGTTTAGAGGAACAGTTTGCCACCATTGATGTGATGTTAGGTCAAACCTGCATATTAGTTGTATTTGTTGGAAACAAACAATGCAACTCAACATAAACATTTGTTTCTGCAAGTTCCAACTGGTTTTAACAATATTCCACAGCATGACACCCTGGGTTAACTTCTCCCAGCCAAGTCAGCTAAAGACGTGTGTGTTTCCCTTGTTAACAAGAAAAAGGAAGACAGCAACTATGAGCGCTAACTTTCTTGTCAGAGTGTTTTTTGCTTGCTAGACAAATGTGCAAACGCAATATTGAATGTACCACTATAATGCATGACAGCAAAACCAACAGTGTCTTCAGACGGTTAGAGTGAATTGATAAAGTTTAAATCTGGTTACAGAATTCCTGCCACACGATTTAGTGAAAATGCACTATATTTATGCATAGGGAGGAAAATATTCTGGGTAACCTCTAAAAGCTTGAACTACAAAACTGAATTATGACTCATCATTTCTCATACTGCATATGTGGAATTGGTGAGGTTGCTGAGTCAACTCAGTAAAAGTTGCAATCCTTAAGATTTCACTACTGGTTGGGTTTGTGACAACTATAGTTACCATGGTAACAGCAAGTGTGGTTTAATTCTAGAAAGCAGGAAAGCAGCTACTTTGTCAGAAATACAGCAGACAAGCAGCTGGTGTATCTGTTTACAGTGCAACCAAACAAACCCCTCGATTAAATGAAGAAGTCAGCAAATATTAATTGCTTAGACTTAGAAAACTTTAATGTCCCCGAGAGGCAATTTGTTGTACAGGCATATTAACACATAACCACAACACAAACATTGGGTCCGTTTCAGAAAGCAGGTTTAGTGAAAACTCTGAGTTTGTTAACCCTGAGATGAGTGAAACTCTGGGTTTTCCGTTTCAGAAAGGGAGGTTAATCAAACCTGAGAGAGAGAGAGGGGTAACTCCAGCCCGTTTCAGAAAGAGAAGTAACTTAACCTCAGAGTCAGTTAGGGACCGTTCGGTATTTATGGAATGGACCACCGGAGGAAAATAGGGGAGGGTCATGTCTTTTTATTTTTTGTTGAGGGGAGGGTCATCCAAAAAAAATTTGTCTTGGGGGAGGGAGGTCACCCAACTTTTTTATTCATGAAAAGAGCAAAATTTCAAAGTGGCTTGTTTGGTGCATATTTATCCATGTAGCTCTTAGTCTCGGCCCCCTAGCAGATGGGTCTGACCGCATACGCCGAGTTTGCTGGGGGGGCAGCGCCCCTGGTGGCTCAAACGGGTAATTGCATTGTTTAAAAAATGAGTGGAATAATTACGTCTGGCATGACCAGATATTTTATAAATATCTTAAATAACACAAAACATCTAAATGGTGGTAGGTAATACATCTGATTTCATGTACTGCTTTAGTAAAAAAAATAACACCTGGCTGACGATGGGAGCAGCAGGACGCAAAAAACGAAAATTACTGTTGCACTAGTCTGGACATCTTGCCGTGCCAACCTTGCAATAAAGGTTTCCTAAATGCCATGTATATAAATGTGATGTCAGCTTACTAATTGATTGCGGGTTTTGTGTAGATTTGGACTTTTATACGTTTATTCCACTTTGTTTAAACGGCGAAGTGGAGAGGCCTCGTTCACCTGTTTGGAGCTGGCTGGTGAACGTGACGCTCGTATAGGCCTTGCTGGATACACCATGACTCTGTTTGTGGAT
Source organism: Sander vitreus (assembly GCF_031162955.1). Lineage (NCBI taxonomy): Eukaryota > Metazoa > Chordata > Actinopteri > Perciformes > Percidae > Sander > Sander vitreus. Next base: position 13,183,439 of record NC_135875.1, on the reverse strand, counting down.
CTACTGATCGCTGTGGATTACTTATTTCCGTGTCATTAGATTACGGGAAAATACGGATCTTTTTTCTTAACGTGTCTTAACGTTTTATGGTGAGTTTGGAGAGGCATCTCAACAGACTGTAGGTCGAAGACCGATTGTTCACCGTTACATTTTAGTTGAATTTAAGCATCTGTCTATTGCGTTCCAAAACAGCCAAGCCTCTTTTTCAAATCATTTTGGAGAGTGATAGGAAGATTATTACTGACAAGGGGAGGGTCAAGTCTATTTAGGTTAGAGGCCACAAAACTCCTCCGGTGGCCCCTTAATTAAATAACGAACAGTCCCTTACTGTGGTAACTGAGCCTGTGAACCTAACCTGGTCGGGAGCAGGTTTTCTTCAATAAACCTTGAGTTTCTCTCTCCTCCCTCTAACACAGCGCTTTTTCATTTCCTCATTCATTCATTCATTCATTCTGTATCAGGCACATTTTAGCACAGCTTGTTATCTGCATGAATAAAAAACAGGGTTGGTTTATTAACTGTGTTAGGCAGACTATAACACGTTTTATTCACGAACATGGTATTTTCTTAGGTCGACGATCCCGTTGATGAAGAAGCTGTATTACTTCGCAGGGAGTTAAACATACATCGGGAGATGACAAGATGCATTTTCATTTCCAGATACTAGCCTACCTATTTGAGCGGTGTCGTTTTTCTTCCCAGTCTATCAGTTATGTAACCTACGTAACCTTATCCGTCCTCATATCACTAACGTCATCCATCATGGACATGCTCTACATCCCAGCAGATTCTTTGTGTCACATTACGTTTTTTTAAAACGGCAGTTTTCTTTACAACATTGGTGATGCAGGGCACATTAGTAAAGCCACTGTAGCAAAGTGCCGTCAGAAGAATGACTCACTCTGAAACGTTTTTTAAATGTTTTTGTAGTGTTCCCTGGACACAAGAATTATAATTCTGTTAATGATGGTGCTGCAGCCTCAGAATGGGATTAGTAGGCCTAGGACTTTTATAGATTATAGTTTCAATACCATTTCACCAGTAATATTATACTTATGATTAAATATGAAATGAATACACTATATTGGAACTTACGTATTTACTCTAGCAGCAATTTTCTCCCACGCAAATTATCTCTCTTTTGCAGCAGCCCGTGTTGTGTTCAAACTCGCCGTATGTGCGCATGAGTATATCCGCCGACCAATTTGTTTGTGGTTGTTACCATGGTGAATCGTAGTATCATTGCTCCATTCATGCTGCCTTTTTATTGTGGTGGTGCACGCGCTTAACTCTGAGTGAACCTACTCTGAGTTGATTGAACCAACTCAAATCAGCTGTTCTGGAACCAAAAACTCAGAGTTTCTCATCTCAGGGTAAATCAACTCAGAGTTCAGGGTTAGACTCAGAGTTTGTTAAACCTCCTTCCTGAAACGGGCCCTGGACAGTTGAAGTTGTGCAGAAAAATTCAAAATGATCTGCAGTCATAAAATACCAAAATGGTCATTGTGATGCTTTTTTAGACGCATTTTTAAAGAATGATTGATAAGCGCTATCCGCGACGACAAATACACTGCGTTTTCTGTGGCTGCTTCACAATAAAAGCCACCCTGTTTTCCCCCAGTTCAATGCTTTTAAATTGAAGCAGTAGGAAATGTTCCATATGCACTAGCAGTAACTTAGTCTCGCTTTGCCAGACCTTCCTCCACAGCGCTACGGAGGGGGGTCTGGCTAGTCCACACAGCATTCCGGGATAGGAGAAAAATGTGCTCTGGTTTATTGGCATTTCTTTAAACCAATCACAATCATCTTGGGCGGTGCTAAGCACCGGACGGAGCCACGGTGCCGCTGCAAAATATCCTCGTGAAGGAACTTGTTTTGGTGGAACGTGTGTGTTCAAAGGTTGTTTTAGTCGTGCAACAGAAAACTCAGATTGGACAGATAGTCTAGCTAGCTGTCTGGATTTACCCTGCAGAGATCTGAGGAGCAGTTAACCATAGTCCTCATAAATCCACCGGAGTTTAAAATTCCAACACAAAGAAAGCGGAAGCTGACGGATATCCGGCCGAAAAGAGTGCATCCGGCGGAATGTCCTGCGGCAATGGACCAATCCCAGAAATTGGAACGTCGTGGATATAGACAGTAACTCAGTGCAGCTCTGACATGATGTAAAGAGAATGTAAGGCTGTTATCAATGTCGTAAAATTACTCTGGATTACATGTATGCCTTGTTTCCTGGGATTCCACCGCGCATGTGAAGACAATTTAAATCCAGTTCAGGAATGGCAGAGCCTGCCATTAGCAAGAAAACTACTTTGTAGAAAGCTAATTACTGAATGTAAATGCATTGAATGAAAAATGTAGACCATATAAAGTATTGAAAACAGGGTTTGATTTAAGGAAAATGGATTGTAACTTTAAAATAGAATTTTAGTGCAGAAAATGGCACTTGGAGTACAATGAGAATATTAAAAAGGATGAACCATCATAAATATATAGAATATACAATGTTTTATAAATACTGGTATGCATTATATACATATTTTGACTCATTAAAATGTAAATTCCTTGAGTAATAATGTTTTTAATAAAATATTTTAAAAACAAAGTATAAAAAGAACTTGCCCTATGTCACACCACACTGCAGGTACACATATGGAAATATAGTGATTTACTTTGTTCTTTTTGACACTCTTTCTCTCAGCGTCTCTTTATCAACTCCCCCAAATGCTGCTTATTGTAACCCCCCAGTAGCCTTATTCTTTATTCCTTGATTTTCTTTCTCTGCCACCCTCTACAAGGAGAGATGTATTGTGGGGTTGTCAACATGACTTCTTATTATGGGGCTAAGTAAGTGTAAAATTGACTTTCAGCCAGAATGTGACAACTCACTGAAACCAATTGTGGCGAGTCTGTAGGGTTGCGTCTCATTGCGCGTGTGTGTGAGAGGGAGAGCATGTCCTTGCATATTTCTTTGTATTTCAGCATATCTGCTTTTGTGCATGGTGCAAACAGTGATTGTAAAAAATTGGTAATTAATCTTTTCTAGTGGGAGATCTACTGGGTAGACGAGAATATCATTTTACCCTTTTGATTAATAGAATTATATCCCAGCCCTTAAACTACTAAAACAAAAGTGGATTTGTACAGAAACAATGTTTTACTCAGTTAACATCCTTCACTTGTCAACAATCTACTGTAACTAATTTCCAGATCAATATGGCAGATTACTCTTTTCCGACCCTGTTCATTTTTTGACAAAAAGTAGACATGTCAGTGCATTTGCAGCCATGCCCAGTGTGATTTCAGATTTCTATATTTTAGCTCACATTTATTTATTTACACAAACATTAAGCAGAACACATTGTGAGTGATTCCTGTTGCATATGTCCAAACCTGTCACTTCCTGACATCAGCCTTGCAGGAGTAACTTCCAACCAGGGCCACTCACATACACACACACGCCAAGCAATAAAATCCCTCAGTCAGTTGCAAGGAGAGCGGTAACGCACCGTGAGCTGGAGTGCTGCTCAGTGATGTGCACCACTAAGGCGTGCGGTCGAGGTGCTCCATACAAGGTTCAATCAATTTGAACTTTGACCCTATTTTGCTGCTGGCCTTTCAAAAGGCAACCTACAGTATGAGCTTGAGAAAGTGGAGGTGGAGGAGACATATACAGTAATACTTCAATGGGAAAACCAATTTCCTGTGTGCGTGTGCGTGCGTGCGTGTGTGTGTGTGTGTGTGTGTGCGTGCGTGTGCGTACATTCTCAGGGGAGTTGTTCAGCAAAAGACATGATACATACTGTAGTGTCGCTATCCAAAAGTATTGAACTGTTTCCTATTAAAACAAGAATATAGTGTAGACATTAGTGTACTTGATCAAAATCAAAGTTCAAAATCGGAGTTGCAAAAAAGCAATGTAGAGAGCCCACCATGGTTCAAACGCTAGATTAGATAGATTTCTGGGGTGACCTCTAGCTCACCCAGTGGGAGCGTGCGCCCCATGTAGGCTGAGTCCTTTGCGGCAGGCGGGTTCGAATCCAACCTGTGGCCTTTTGCTGCGTGTCATCCCCCCTCTCTCTCTCCCCCTTTCCTGTCTATCCACTGTCTCTGTCGATTAAAGGGAAAAGCCCCAAAAAATAATCTTTAAAAAAAATATATATATATATATATATATATATACATTTCTGTGTTTAGATGAATACACTTTAAAATCCATTTGGAAGCACGCTCAGAAAACTTGTGTTCATAGGAAGGATTGAACGTCGGATATGAATACAAAAATGGGTGTTTTTGATAGTTTATTACATGTAATACAATTTGTTTGTATCTTTATACCAACTACATGAAAGCACAGATTGATAATCACTAGAGATGTCCTAAGCCAATCCTAAATTGTCAGTCTCCGGGCCAATCCAAGCATATTTTACTGGATCGTTATCGGCCAAAATAAAGCAGATCAAAATCTTATCCTTTCTTTACTAAGGGAATTAGCATGCTGTGTTTCTTGTAGCATCCCCACTTCTGTGGTTGAGGTTAGGGCTAAGGTAAGGTTATGTTTGGGTGTAGTAGAGATAACTGGTTGGGGCTACCGTAAGATTTGGTTCAGATTTAGGTGAGGAGAAACACCGGTCTGTACTTTGTAAAAGATTGTTCATGAAGAATAATAAGCATCACTCAGTTAACACCCACAAGTGTTTTTCTCGTCCCAACAACTCCAACAGAGTGATATGTCTTCTCTCTAGCTTAGCTCAAATAACATATTTTAGACTGGGGAATAGTTTTTACATTAATGTGTGAAGTTTGGTACATTCATGTGTTATATTCAGAGCTTCATTTGTAAATCAGGAGGTCCTGGAACACAGAAAGGGTGCAGTTCTGGCGGGTCAGGGGGAGCAGGGTGCTATTTGTGAAAAAAGTAGATGATCAAAAAAACCATGATGGTTTTTGATCATGCACAACAAAACAAATCATGCAAGAATTAAATCCCCCTTCCAATACCATGGATATAGACCGTGCATGCCTAAACACTTAAGCACTTCATTATTTAATGGAAAATAATCTCAAAATGAAATAGCACAACGTGGTGTCAACATAAAATACAGCGCTTTGAAGCTGGAGAGCGGAGTTTACTTTGCGTTGAAAACTAAATACTTTCACCCAGGAAACGCTCGTTCGGTCCTCGGGAGTGTTTGAATCCCGATCTTTTTCCTAAACTTAACGAGTAATTTTTGTGCCTGAACGTAACTGTCATTGCTGCATGTTGCTAACTTTTTCTGCTCACGCCCACCACCATGGCCTATGAAAGAACGGTCATCTAGCGTTGCCTGTACCCGGCTCGCAGTCACCTGTTGATGGTGTCCCGGAGCTCTGTAGCACCTAAATACAACCAGCAACTGCCGCTCGGATTTTATCGTTCTAGACTGTGTTTACATTACAGCTCGTTACTTAGTAAAATACTTCTATTTTAGGTATATCATTTAGATATGGTCTAGGCTATTGTGAAGTAGCATTGATCATTTTGAGGGGGGGGGGGGATACATTTTGTCCCCCCCTGGGAATACAATTAATTGTGCAGGGTGGGGATGGGGATGCGGGGTCAAACGCATTAAAAATCCAGAGCCTGGAGCAGATTAGACAAGGCTAGGTAATAGCTGCTAAAAGAAAACTGTCATTAAAGCAAAGCATGATTTGTATTACATGTATTAATCAGAGCATTAACAATAATCACTCAAAATCAGCAGGGGGATGTGCTTAGAAAAAAGCTGTTTACACCGGTTTGCAGCTCTTTCTCTCCATCAGGTAAATTTCAGGAGTCACATTGTTCAGTTAAACTTTCCTTCATATCATATTAAAAATTCAAGCTAATCAACTTAATAGTTTGAACCAGGACCTCCAGTATTTGGATCAAGCAGCTTGTGAAAAAAATAATCATAATAACAATCATAATAACAATCAGCATTTAGGTAAATATAATTATCGGATCAGACCCCGTATCAGCGGATACACAATGTTAAAGCACTCGGGTCGGTCATCAGGACCAAAATAACTTGAGCTATCCCTTGATGATATCCCTAATAATCACTGATTAATAGCACTATAATATGGGTCCAGGATGCAAAGTAATACGCATTTGTAGCAGACAGTGTAACTGTTTGAGAAGAGCAGTACATATGAATCTGCTGGATATGTCCTAATGTTTCAACAGGTGTACTTTAAATGCTTTCTCTAACTTCGTTGTTGTTATAGGAAGGTGCCATCCTCCATCCTCTGTCCTCCTGTTGTTTTGTTGTGATTGGCCAGCTGATAAAAACAGCAGTTGGTGTCATATGTGCTTTTCTGAAAAAGGTCAGCTGTTTTTAACTTTTGAAAGCGCTCTGCTCAGCCAAAAAAAACAGCTTGGTACAAAGCTTTTTCAAAGGGCAGCCAGATTCTGAGCATCTCATTGTTTTTTTTATGTAAAAACAAAAAAAGAGACAAGCACACACACACACTGCAAAAAAAACGCTCTGTTTTGGGACATACAAGCGAGATGGATGTCTGTATTAAACGGGAGAGGGTGGAAAAGATATGGAGAGAGAATGACCAAGAAATGTGAGGGAGATAAGTAGAGAGATAGAGAAGCGAGAGATTCTGTGGGGTAGATAGAGACCCAAGGCCAAAGTATGTGAGGGAACTAATGTAAGTGAGGATAGAAAGAGCTTTTGAGTCCTGAATAGTCTAACCAAGTGAATGAGAGCGAAGCAGATAGAGCCATACAGAGAGGAGAAGAGATTGCTAATGTCATGTTGACAGATGAGCTGACATTTCCCCTGCCCTCGCTAATGCTGTCTCACTGCTGATACTGCTACTGTACACACACACACACACACACACACACACACACACACAGCTCTTTAGGTTTCTATCTTTATTGAATCTTTATCGCATTTACTTTGACACAAATGTGTGCTCCTGTTCTCATCCACAGCCCCTCTCAGATGCTTATACATGGTTTTCCTCCCTTGCTGCCATTGCTTTTTTTTCTTTTGTTCTCGACACACACACACACACACACACACACACACACACACACACACAAAGATGTATTGCCTTTACCCGCAGATATCAGTGTTTAAAATCTAAGCTTTAGCAAGTATAGACTTGGTTCAGATGTGCTTTTGTTTTAGGACAAAGTCAAACAGTGTCTCTCTAACGGTATGTCTGCTAAATAAACCAGACCTACAGTAAATGAATAATTTATCATATACTGATCTTGAGTAGAACATGAAAACTAAGCCTGCAACCTATTTTGGGCAGAAATGTATGAAACCAACAAAAAGACTCTACATGCAACTGCCTGAGGTAGAATTATGGGTCATATTTGTCTTTCAAATCCACCTGTTGCCTATATAGTCACACATTGTCAATTGCAGGTAATATCCAGATATCCCTGTAAGTAATCCACAGTAAATTCTGATTCACCATTAAATGAGTAGAATTGTACTGCTCCTCCCTACAAAACATGAAAACATGCATTGCAGTTTGATTGCACTTTCTCTCCTGCATATAATTCAGTATAACTCTGGTGTTACAATCCAAATTATAAGGCAAGTTTATTTGTATAGCATTAATACCTTTTAGACAATTCATAGCATGTAATTAGAATGTCATGGAAATAAAATGGCTAATACTAAATAAAATGTAATTAACTACTGTAACTGTAATTAAAGTATAAGAGACAAAGTAATAAAAGGTTTCAGTGCAGTCACAGGGAAGTAAAGAAGACCCAAAATGTAATAAAACGAGTAGAAGTGCAAAAGTGATAATTAATAAATCAAAGGTGCAGGAAAGTACGTTTTTAATTTGGATGTGGAAGTGGCTAAATTTGTACATCTTATGGAAGTTGGTTCAATCTCTGTGCAGTGTAGTAGCTAACTTGAGAAGTAGCGTATTTCTGACTTTAGGCACTAATTGGCGACTGCAGGATTTATATTCTTTAAGCACGTCAGAAATGTACTTTGGCTTTCACCCGTGAAGTGATTTATGAAATAGTTGAAGGACTTCTTCTTGTTCTTATTGGAGTTCTAGTTTTTGCACTCAAAACATGTTGCAGTTATGCAATAATAACAATCATCTCTAGATCTCTGGACATGAAACCTTTGATTATGTTTTTGAAACTAAAAGACTTTTTATTGCTTGGATGGGGCTGCTGAAGCTTTTATCTGAGTCTGTTAATTTTTTAAATGTATTATTGGAGTCAAGCAATACGTCGTTCATCTTGTTGCCAATTAAGAAATACAGAGGTTTCTTTGTTCATCTACCCAGTTTAGTTAGTTAGTTAGTTACTATACTATGCATTGACAGTGAATATAGCACCACTGTTATTATTATCTTGCAGGATTTGTACTAAAGGGAGCATACAGTAGTGGTTAAATAATAAAGACTCCCTAGAATTTTACCCAGGGGGATTCCACATGTAATGTAACATTTTAAGCATGGTACACAATCTTTTTTATCATGCAGGGTTGGACCCAAATGAACCTCATACATATATATATATATAATAGCCTAATAATCAGACTGAATTGCCATTTAGTTTTCATTTATTCAGTTTAACATTGTGTTCATGTTGGCCTTTTTCTGTTTTGGGCAAGTGAGATGGGAGTAGGTATTTTGTTCTAACGAAATCACACATCGTTACATTTTTTGTCAAAAAAGAAGATGCAGATAACATTTGTCATGAATAACGAAGAAATAGCTGTTAGTCTATTTCTGTATAGGCAACTTATATAAGCATTTTACTGTCCTTATTTTTCATGGATGTATTTGTTTTTTTGGCTTTGGTTCAAGAACATGACGTCCCCATTATTGATCCCACCTACAACAGCTCTGATTGGCCTGGGGTTGTTTTTTCAACCTCGAAGTACAATGCCAGGCCTTTTTAGATTGCTAAAAAGATGTGGGCAGCGATTCAGAGGTCTGGAAGCAGGCAAGCAATGGAAATGTAATAATAGTGTCCCAAGAGTTCCACGGTGATTAGCAAATAATTTGAAACTTTCCATGAAACCTAAAACTTGCTTTTCCATCTAGGTTGTCAGAGAAAGGTAATGTGAGCTGAATTCAGGTAGGACTTGTACACACCTCCTAAAACTATTCCATTGCATGTTAAATTAAATTCTCTTTTGTACCTTTGAAGTTGTGTAGGCTATGATCAAAGACTGGGCTGCGAGCTGTATTCCTGCCATAATGTGCTATCCTTCATGACCCAAGGGCCTACAAAATGTATTCATCACCTTTTACAAAGTAATAATAACAAAGCACAACTGTCAAATCTCAAAATATAATTATGTTTACTTCCTGAAGAGCTGGAAGGTTTTTGAGTCACAAGGTTTTCACGCATTAATGTAGCTATTGTGATCTATAACAATACAACACAATTTGGCATGTTGGTATTTTATGTCCCACTATGCTAAAAAATATAATCAATAATCCCCAAACGGTACAGTCTTGGACGTCTTATTTTGTTTTATTTATGGGGAGCAAATAAGGTAGAATTAGTCTCCTGAGTGATGTAATTTGAAGATGCTGAATCCTTGTTGTCTTAATTAAAGCTCAGTTAAAAGACAAAAGAAAGAAAATTAGCATGGCCCAAAGCCTTTGTGCACAACACATCAGGAACGTTAGGTTATCAAGCTAATAATTATGTTGATTGTTGCTTGGTAGTCTGAACAACGCATTCTGAAAGCAAAACAAACCATTACAACCATCATCAAGGGGAAGGGCAAACTCATCACTCAAGCAGTCACACAGAAGTTAGGGACAAATCACAACTCAGATAAAAGGCATGTAAAAAAGAGATGAAGGTTACCTGGCTCCTGACAGATCCTTTGCACTCATCCCTGTATGTACCATGTACCGACTGCAAACACCAATCCTCTGCTTCCCTATGATCATGAAGTGAATAGAGTAAACAATTAGTTTACTCTATATGAGTATTTCTAAAGGCTGTTAAATTGTTATATTTTTTGTATCTGTTTACATCATTCGCACAATTATATCCAGTTGATAATCTCAATGGTAGAAATAAATACTTATGGATGTGAATGCAAATCATCAACATTAACACTTCTCAAAGTTGTCTTTTAACTGCCTGAATCAGTGTTTATAAGTAGTGCCTTCAGTACCCTAAATCATCCAGCCAAGCACAGTTGGTCCAAGATGCTGCAGTCAGATGAGAAATAAGAGAACTCAACTTAACTTCAGTGGCTCCTGCTCGCAGTTTAGGATTGATTTTAAAATGTTATTGATCACATTTAAGGCACAGTTTGGACCATTGCCCAGTCAAAGATCCCAAGGCAGAACTCTTTTGGTCATTTCAAATTTGAAGCTGAAGACTAATGCTGACCTTACACTAGATGATATTTGAAGCAATTTCATGGTTTGGGATATCTTTGAATTCCTGTTCATGAAAGTGGAAAGAAATCAGTGAGAGTTGTCTATAAGGGTGACAGAGCCTCATATACTTAATAACACTGTTTTGGTAGAGCTTTATACATGAATGTTATTGACTAAACTGAGGGCTATCACACATTTGCAGAATCTGTGTATAGATTTTCTCCTGCTCTTCATTTGTGTCTCCCTTAGTGGAGGAAATTGATTAAGCAGCTAAAATCAATCATGGGATCACTCTTGAAATATAATTTACTCAAAACATGTGTGTCTAGTTGCTAAATATGAAACAGTATTTATATAGGTAAAGAGGATATCGATATCGTATCCAAGTTAAAATGATGGGTGTTGTCTACCACTCACTCATTTTCAGTGTTACATTGTTTTTTACAGCCATTCATGCTCCTCATATGAATATGTATAAGCTCAACCTCGGGGGTTCGACTCTTAAAGTCTCTCACACACACACACACACACACACACACACACACACACACACACACACACACACACACACACACACACACACACACACTCTGAGATGACGACAAAAGCACTGGCATATGTAACATGTATAAGGAAAGAAACAAACACATTCTTATTCTCACACGCAGTAGGGGCAGTGTTAAGTGATGTGTTTCTCTCTATTGACTGTTGTGTGACAGCTAATTAAACCATTCACTAACATCCTCTGCTGCTGCACCATGAGACAGACATTAGTCACTTTTATCTTCACACAAATGCTGATCACACACACACACACACATGCACACGCATGCGCACACAGTTTTTCATGTGGTGTGAAACAGCTACTGTCTGTCCTCAGAATATATTTAACCTCATTCTAGCTGGGAGGAGGAGAAAACACACTCATACACACGCTCATTCATCATTTCTTTCTCCACGCATGTAGACATGCACGTTCTCTCTCCATCACTTATTTCTCTAAAGCTAAGAGGTCACTGTCTGTGTGTGGTAGATAATAATGAATTATGGTTTTTCGGTACACTAATACAGTCAAAGGGGTTAAATCACATATTCAAATGACTGTCTATGATTGTGTGTGTGTGTAATCTGCTGATGCCAAGTGTCCATTTGACAGGCCATAAAGATAGATATCTTCCCATTACCTTAGTAATCCCATGACCTTTACAAAGTCAATCAAAATGAATTTATATTTTCTCAAGGCTTTGAGCTGGCGATAATGTCACAAGATGGGAGGTTGTCTTTATACTAAATATGTATTTCAGATCTTAACTGTGTAAATGTCCTCGCTTTATTAAATCTAATTTGCTAACTGTGAACTTATTCAATTTTTAACTTGATTGGCATTTCTTTTGAACTCTGAATGAATTCTGGATCTTCTGTAGCAGCTCGAAATTGGCTCATGCATTTTAAAATGTCAAACTGTGATGTTTAAATTTGAACGGTCACAAACTTTTGAACGTTAAAGATAGTGGCACTGAAATGGAGTATAGTGCGAGATAATGGGATGTCCACTCCTTACTCCTAAGCTGGTAAAACATACAGTTTTATGGATTCTTTTTGGGAAGCCTTTAGCGTAAAGCATTTGGTAATGACTCAAGTGTATTCAGGGGAATCTCACGTGTAGAGATTGATTTTGGTTTCTCATATGTATGTATAATGGAATGTGGGAGGCTTTCAGACAATTGAAACGTGGTGGGATTCCAGTGCAAATATTTAAACATACTTGCCCTCAGTACTCTTTTACAAATACTTTATTTTGTAAAACTTCAAAATGTATATATATATGAAGGCCTTGTAAGCTCCAAGGGCTTATTTACTGAATATATATTCAGTAAATAAGCCCTTGGAGCTTACAAGGCCTTCATATGGCAGAAACATATTAACATTGCAAAATGATTTCTGTATCATAAAATAATCCTTTTTAAATAATGTATTTCAGTGTTTGAATCCTTAATTCTCTTCTGCAATATACAAGTTGGATTTGGGTCTAATAATAAAACATTCTCATCAAGGTATAAAAAAAGCCCTGCCTGATGCTACAAGAAATATAGTACATTGCATATTTTAGGATGAGGATATTTAAGGCCTCATTAGCTTTAAAACAAGACTAATACTCTACAGTCTTGTCTATGAGGCTGTACTTAGGCACAACAGTTCTTGGAGCGAAATGCGAAGGTCAGCATGCTAACATGCTGATGTTTAGTATTGCGTCAGGTCTATGTCATATCTCGCGAGTGCGATAAAACATGCTCACGAGCAAATTATATCATTTCTCACACACATATATTACTCTTTGCACACCAATTCAACAATCGAGAGTTGTACAGGCAGCGTGAAACAAAACATAATGAGAGGGAAAGAATGGCACCTGCATGTATAAACTAAGCCTGCACCTGCATGTATAAACTAAGCATCATGCACCTTTGTTATGAAATATCCGTGAATCCTTGCCGATGTATGTACCAATACAGCCTACCTCTAACATTAGAGCTAACGTTAGCCTTAACTAACATGGCTGTTGTTAGCCTGGCCAGCCAGTCTGATTAATCCAGAAAATGAAATGTTTCATGACGTGGTGTATGATGTATCGTTAATGTGTGATCACGTTCTACTAACAAGTTAAAAATGCCAAAAACAGTATTTGGTTAGTTGGCTTAATTGATGTTATGGATTAATGAGACTGGCTGGCCAGCTAAACGATAGCCATGTTAGCTGAGGCTATCTCTAATGTTAGCGATTAGGGTAACATTACATTGCGTACATCGGCTAGGATTTACAGACATTTCAAAAGCATCACACATATCCTAACAACATGGCTTCGAGAGTAGAGCAGAATCAACTTCGAGAGCAGAGTTTACCTGCGAGAGCGTGTATGCCCTCCTGCGCTTGCACAGCAGACACTCACAGGCGCATGGTGACTGCACTGTGCGAGTGCTGCTTAGTTTTATACGTGCAGGTGCCATTCTATCCCTCTCTCTATGTTTGGTTTCACGCTCCCAGCTGCCTGTACAACTCTTGGTTGTTGAATTGGTGTGTTATCGCGAGAACGTGCCGTGCTGTGCTAAGGTTGGGTTTGGGGAAAGAACATTGGGAAAGGCTTTAGTAACACTAATAAAAATGACAAAAACAGGAAGGTGACTAACGTCACAGGAAAACAAATGGTTGGGTTTAGGAAAAGAACATTGGGGAAGGCTTTATTAAATATTAAATGTTTTACCCATCCGCCACCCCAACCAACCAACCAACCAACCTCCCTCCGCAGACCTCCGTCCTTTCATGCTACGCACTACGGTGATAATACACATGTAATGTAGGTCAATGGAGGCCAAACGGCGTTGATAAACACGCTAAAACGATTATGCATCTTGATAACACGCAAAAATGGCATACGAATTGGCGTGTCATACATACGCCACTTAGTGAGATCAGTCTGAATAAGGATGTGATTAGACAGTTACTGTAGGTGTCTCACATTTAAATCATGTGATGGGTGATTTTAAAGTCAGTAGTTACTTTCAACTCCAGTGACCACGGGTTCACTCTCCAGTTAAAATTAGCTTACTTTATTTGTTAAAGTTTGAGTTGATTATTTTGTGTCTGTGTGCTAATCTTAAAGCTATAGTGCATAGTTTCTGTCGCCCCCATGAGGAATTCTAAGTAATGACAACAAAACTGTCGGCACGTCCACATGATACAAGCCTTCCGTGATCGCACACCGCCCCCACCCCTCCTCCACCATGCAGTTGCTAGTAGCCGAGGAGGACACGGAGGATTAAAAAAACATGACAGACTCTTCAGAAGAGGTAATTATCTTCACTCGAGTTTCTGCGCGTGATATATTGAAAAGTTACACACAACAACTTTAAGGAAAGCTGTTTTTGGTTACCATCATCACTCTAACAATGATCCTAACTTTAAAAAAAAATGTAAGTTGTCTTTAAGCTGCCTAGGCTTGACACAGAAAATGAAAAGACATTGATATTTATTTATACACTGCAATGTGAAATCCAGAAAGATCAAACATGATCATCACATACATTTTTACTACTTAAATATAAAGTGATGTTGCCACCTCAAAGGAAATGATTAACAGCTTGGCTAATTATCTGGTTCCTGGGAATCCATGTTGCAAATTAAAAAGGACATTTCATTTCAAATATAGCACCCTCTGATCTTGCTTGGCAAGGTGTGCATTCATTTTATTAACTTATCAACCAAGGCTACTTAAAACATCAAAAACAGCACCAAACAGGATCAGTGTAATGGGACGTATTTGCCTACGCACCTGCACCAGAATTTTTTAGGTTCATATTTTAATCCTAAAATAAGTTTTGAAATAAATGTGTGACATTTCTTTGGCTCTCACGTATTAGAGATTTAAGGGTGAAGATGTTGGCTTGGGAGTGGAGTGCCCATCCCCAACTCTGAGCCGAGAAAACGCACTCCCTCTTCTCCAGCATGCCTCCCTGGTGGTGCCCTTGACAAAAGCACTTAACCCCACCTGCTCCAGCTGAGCTGCACTGGAGCTGTAGTGAGTCACTCCCTGGAGTCACTTTGTGTAATTGAATGAGGGTGAAATGGGTGGTATTTAAAAGAAAAAAAAGTGTTCCCAGTGGTCTTTGGTTGAAAGAAAAGACTAATGATGATGAGGCTGGGCTTTGTAATGAACAATGTTGTGCAGCTTTTCAGTTTGTGTATATTTTTAGATGCTCTCTTTGGTGTAAATGCATGATTTTTTTAAAAAAGAATCCTCAGCCCCCTGTGCTCTTTGGAGTCAACACTAGGGGTGTAACGCTGTCTGTTAACTTCATAAAAAGATCTGTCCTTCTGTATCTGTTTACACCAAAAGATGTAAAAAAACTGTCTATATGTTTATGTATTAATTGTAATAATGGTTTTGTTTTTATTGCCATTTACTTGCCTCATAGTTTTATGAGTTTTGCTGCCCACAAATTATACAAAAGTAATATTTATAACGTAATAGGTTTAAAGCCCACTTTAAAAAAACATTTAAACTGAGTCTAAATAAAAGCTGTGTGACAGTGTGAAAATTAGTAGTGGAAATAGAATAAGTGTTTTTTAACAGTGGGAAAACTATAACATCCTTTTTCTTTAGAAATTACAGATTGTGTTCCATTTCTAATTGGAGGAGGTCTAGATGAATGTAAAGAATGTTAAGTCTCTACAGTCAGGTTTCTATCCAAATTTTCACTGACTTTAACCATTAAAGCGTAAATCTCGCCAAAATGCAACCTAGGGTCTTTTTGTGAATCAAACTTTCGTTTAAAAGCATAATTAGGATGGAAATGCCACTTTTAAGATTCACCGTATTTTTGTTTTCGGGTCAAATGGCCTAAAAAAATAACGATTTTGATGCGATCATAGTAGTGTCCCTAGCACTCCCATTCAAAAGGCCATTTGAACAAAATATGCAAGTGGCTGGTAGATCTGCTTTACTTACCAGCCAAAAAACAATTCTTATTTATTGGGTGGCTGGTAAAAGTAACCCATGCACTAGCCATTTGGCTGGTGGACAAAAAAGTAAATTTTGGACTCTGTTAACATGCATTCATTTGCATTTTCTTTTGCAGATTTAAAGCGTAACGCTCGCCAAAATGCAACCTAGGGTCTTTGTGTGAATGTACCCGAGTCAAACTTTCATTAAAAGCATAATTAGGACGGAAACGCCACTTTTAAGATTTACCGTATTTTCGTTTTCGGTCAAATGGCCTTTTGAATGGGAGTGCTAGGGGCACTACTATGATCGCATCAAAATAGCTATTTTTAAAACACTAAGAAGGCTCGACACAACATGAAACTTTGCTCGAAGTATCACCAGAGTCTCTACACATGAACTTGAACTTGTGTACACAGAGTTTACTAAAAAGAAAGGTTTTCAACAATTCACTTTAGCAGTTGGTTTTTCCGGTCGCCACCATCATGCCAGTCAAAAAGAGTCGATCTCCGAATGCAACGTAACAGGGAGGAGAGTAAAGATGGAAAGCTCTTAAAGCTTAGTTCCATATAAATGCACGGATAATTTGTTGTTTTGTCGTTAGTGAAAAACAATATTGACCTTGTAGTTGAAAAGGAGCCTCATATAAGATACGATCATAGTAGTGCACCTAGCACTCCCATTCAAAGGGCCATTTGACCGAAAACGAAAATACGGTAAATCTTAAAAGTGGCGTTTCCGTCCTAATTATGCTTTTAATAAAAGTTTGACTTGGGTAGATTCACACAAAGACCCTAGGTTGCATTTTGGCGAGAGTTACGCTTTAAATCTGCAAAAGAAAATGCAAATGAATGCATGTTAACAGGGTCCAAAATTGACTTTTTTGTCCACCAGCCAAATGGCTAGTGAATGGGTTACTTTTACCAGCCACCCAATAAATAGAATTGTTTTTTGGCTGGTGAGTAAAGCAAATCTACCAGCCACTTGCATATTTTACCAACATTTGGCTGGTAGATGGTGCTAATTTTGGAACCTGCATGTTAAAGGGGAACTATGCAGTTTTTTTTAGCTTAATTTACCTTAACTGAACAGCTTTGGAGTCATTGGAATGGTTATATGACTTTTTTCGAGTTCAAATGGTGGTCGTCTCGCTCCCCCCTAGCGCCTAGCTTAGCTGAAAAACAACCCTTGCAACTTTGGGGCGGCGAGTTGCCGGCCTCAGCGTCAGGAAGTATCGCGTGATATCAGGTCTCGCGATGCAACAAATTGCTTCACGGCACTGCACACTTACGCCCATTCAGGAACCGGCTAACAAGGTAGCGATGGAGTTTTTCACATTGTTGTCATGGCTGAGCCGGCAAAAAAGAAGCAAAAAACTAGGAAAGCATTGTCGGAGGAACAGAGAAAGAGGAAACGGAAGACTGACCGAGCAAGGACTCAGACACAAGTAAACATAGGAGCTGCCAAATATCTATTTCGAAGCTGTAGGGGAGCTCTATAGCGAAAACTGCGAGCAAAAAGCGAAGAAATGGCCAAAACTGCATAGCACCCCTTTAATGCTGATGTTTACTGTCAACCACAACTGAAGTAACTCTGCATCCAAAAATTGACTGCAAAACTTTGATTACTGTACTGTGTAAAATATATTTTCAGATTGTATCAAATAGTTTTTATACCGTTTTAAATGTTAATTTCGTAATCTGAGTTTTGTCGTTAAACACAATATTGCCAATTACAATGCTGTATAAAACAGATGAAAGTTTTCCCATTCCCATTGTATGCTTTTGTCTCCAACCATACAGTAACTGTAAAACTGAGTAACTAATTAGCGTAGCATCACTGTATAGCATCAGCTGTCGGCTTACTAATGGACTGAAACCATGCTTGACTCGCGCTGGCTGTCATACTGACTGACATGACTGATATTTTGTGTGACTGGTTGAATGACCATCTGGCAGAGCAGCTGACTGACTGATTGACTGACTGACTGACTAAACAACCAAGAATCTGAGGGAGTGACTGGCTGTGAGGGCAGCTGATTGACTCTCAGTATTGTTCTAATACAAGGAAAGCAGCCATGTGTGTCCACGCCATGAGCAGGCTGAGTGACCAGCGGGCTAATAGCATGACCTCCTATGTAATACTGAAAGGAGAAGAGGTGGGGGAAGAGAGTGAGAGATGGTGACAGGAAGAGGCTGCTGGTATGCATGCAGAGCAATAGAAAGGTGGGTTTTATACAGAGAGAGAAAATGAGTGGAAAAGAGCATTTAAGTGTTTAGGTTTGTCATCACTGGAGCCAAGTCCTGACAGACAAGGGGGCCACACACCTGCGTATATTAGAAGTCAAAAAGGTGAGATTGGTAAGAAAGAGACAGAAAGACAGTAAAATGTAAAAGATCAGTACTTCTCAAGAAGTAGAGACGAAGAGAAAGAGGCAAGATGAGGGAGAAGATGTTTGTGTAGGTGTAATAGCCAAAAGGATCGCCTCTATGTCCCTTTGGGCAACAAAAAATATGGATTGTGGCTGTGGTCTTGTTTTGGTGTGTGAAATGCAATTGTGTGTGGATGTCTTTGTACAGTAAGTGTGCACACCAATTAATGTGTGTGTGAGTGTCTGTTTCCTTGTCCCCTTGGGCAAAAATAAGTTTCCTAAAGGGCATGAGTGATTATGACGTCCATTTGATTCTCCTGTGGTGTTACAGTAAGAGCCACCACTGGCATTTGCCTAAGAAATTGCCTTAAACCGAAAGCACATGAGATGTCATTCACGCCTCTGTAGCGGTGGTTGCAATTGCTGTTTTCTCCATAATTGAATGTGCGTGACATGACTGTATTCAGTTTAAAGAATGACGTCATCACATTAAGCTAAATTAGACCATTTTCAGGCACTTTACCAGAAAGGAAACTCTTGCAAATAATCCAAGGACTAACAATGTGACATCAATCCGTTTTTTTCTTTAGTGAATATGACAAACATCTTGGGGCTTCACACTGTACTTTTGCTGAGTGGTGTGTGCCGGGCTGAGGGCAGCAGTTTTACTTTCTATTTACTGGCTATACCTGCAGCATTGTGCTTTTCCGGTCTGTTATTATTAGAAAAACATTAACTGTTAGAGAGAGAGAGCTCCTGTTTTAATGCACTGGCTGTACGAGATCATTAGAATTTCACCTGAAGACGTGTTTTGAAATCCTATCTTTCCTTATTGTTTCAAGTGAATGGGAAAGCCACAGGTAGACATACACAATTGGTATGATTCATTTTTAACATGGGGAAATATACCTTGTCCCAAATGTGGAGACCAAGAAACACAAATTGGCCTGTGTTTTTGTGTTTATATGGAAATGCAAATGCAGCCATGATGCCTTTTTTGTTGTTGTTGTGCCTGTTGGGTTATTTTGTGACTGCTAACAAATGCACCCAGACTATAACATTTGGTGTGGCACAGCTGTGGTTGTATTTATGCAGATCACATGCCACAGTGCAGCCTGAAGTGCTTGTTTTATGCCTCTCTGTCGGCTCAGACCACCTATTATCACAAGTGCAAAGAGAAATGAATGTCATTAATGTCATTACTGAAGGCTGCTCCAACTCCACTGAGCCTGCATTGCTAACCCAAACACAACATTAAAATTACATTACATCAACCGTATGGTTAAGGTCTGAAGAAGAAGACATACTTTATTAATCCTGCAAGGGAAAGTTTTTTCACTCTGTTGTTAGTTACACACAGGCCGAATCAGCGATCCTCCGGTTCCCAAGCCAAGTCCCTACAGACTGAGCTACTGCCAGCCATTTATTTTTTTGTTGCAAATTTAGAAGCAGATGAGTTGCAATGATAGAGTTACCAAAAGAGCCCCTGCCAAGGAAATATTTAATATGAATCACAACTCTTTCAACGCTTTCACTTTTCAGTTCTTATATTGCTTTGACTTTTTGATCTTAGTTTTTGAGACCACCTGTTCCTAAACATAATATTTCTCTGTATTATGCGACTTAATCTTCAGGATATCAGAGCAAATGTCTCACAGATTCGTGAACATTAACCTTGGTGATCACACCACCCTTAATACATGAAAAAATAATAATTGTCCCCAATTTTTGTTATGACCATTACACATGAAATGCCTCCAAAATCTAAAACTTCCCTCAAAATGTTGTGTTAACTCCAAAACACGATGGATGTTCACTGAACTCCTTCGGCTTTATACTGGTGTACATGTCAACCAGCAACAGAGAACACAACAGCTGTGCGTGCTGCTCCAACCTCGTTGCCCCGCCCCCAATATTCTGACTACGAATTTCGCCTGTGGGTGTTCATTTTCTCCCAGCAGCAGTATTTCTTTTAATTGCTATGCTGATCCCCTGGTGTTACTGTATCATTATGCATATTCAATACTTAAAACACTATGTGATCCCTGAGTTTTTTGCAGTTTAAAAACCTTTGAGCTGCTTCAGTTTCCTACTGTTTGCTGCTGAACAGACTCACTGTAGTAAATGGGGGTTAAGTGGATCACTCAAGGGCATGCAGATGACAGTAACAGAGTAAGGAAAGAGTGCAGTGGAGTCCAGATTTTTCCATCTGGTCTGGACATAAGCCTACATTTGAGGGATACTGGGACTCATGTTTGATATTTTATTCAACTAAAATGACCCTGTTTCCTCACTATAAAGAGATTTAGCCAAGAGGAAGGCACACAAACCAGTGATTACATCCTCTCCTGAATTAATACGCAGTTTCTAGTTCTAGATTCATAAACAGTGGGTCTTAAAAATCTAAAATCAGCTGTAAGGAAGCTAAAAGCTAGTAGCTAATAAATAAACTATATAAAACCTTCTCACACTTCACACAGTCTGACATGCTAGAAATCTGGTCATAAACACCCTGATTCCTGCCAGTGTCTCCTTCTGTCTCTGTCTGCGTCCTTGACTTTGACTCACCGTGTGTATGCCTGTCTGCCTTCTCTACATCTCATTGAAGGACTCCTTTGTGCTATTAGTGAAGCCACACACACACACACACACACACACACACACACACGCACACAAATACACACACACACACACACACCGGCATCTTGATTGAATGACAAGGTGAGGAAGAATTCAATCTGATGGACGTAATTCTCCATCATCACCTCTTTCCTCTTTTTAAACTCGTCCTAGATTTGCCCTCTCAAACTCATATTCTGTTGTATTTATTGTGCTCTTTTATCTTCAATCTGCTTGTCCAGTTTGGGCGTGCTGGAGCATATCCTAGCACACACAAGGTGAAGGTGCACAAGTTTAAGTGCGCTCACATAGACCTCCGTGTGTTTGGATTGTTTGAGGAAACTGAAGCACTCAGAAGAATCCCGAAGGAGAACATACAGAAAGGCCTGAGATTGTCATATGGTTTGAATTTAGGATTTTCTTGCTGGAGGCGAAAGAGCTACCCAATGAGCCACCGTTTCACTATTTTGGTTGGGGTTACAGTCCTTTAGAAGTCTATTCCTTGCCCAAATGTGCATTTGTGTGACTGGATTCAAACTCACAACTTTTCAGTTCTGGCTCTTAACCATTCACAGTGTGTATTAATTCCTTCTAGTTCCTGGCATGATAAAGTTACCGAAAAATGTGATGTACGCTTCACAGGTTGCAGTTACTATGTCATGCTCATTCTGACTTCAGGAAATTTTATTGTGAAAACTCATTCACTATTGATAGCATAGGTAAAGTAATAGAGCACTTTTATAATTATCTTACTTGGGCTTAATAAACTATGATGGTGTATTGCACCAAGCATGAGTAAACAGGAAAAGTAAGGATTTTTAGTAATCTTGAAGATTTTCATTTAAGTAAATGTCTGATAAGTCACTATCTACCACTGAATGAGGTGCCATAATGGTGATTGATGAAAGTATTGCAATATTTATATATTTGCAGTATTATCAACTGTGTCTCTGTGGTGACCATAGTGACAATCCCGGAAAACATGCTTGGCAATGATTTAGAATATGTATTTGAATAAAAACAATATAATTGTTCCTAAGAGTTTAGCCGTGTGGAAAATAGAAATAGAATTAGGATTTTATTTCTATGGTTTGGAGTGTTGTTGTTGATAAGCTTCACGTTTTCAGAATTGTGTGCATAGTTACATTTTGTGTGTATATAATGTAAGGCTGTGCAATTAATCGAAATGTAATCGTGATTATGATTTTGGCTCCCATTGATCACAAAAACAGAATAATCGAGAAAAACAATTATTTAGCCCATTACGTTTTGCAAGTAAACTCTTATTTTCTCTTGTGTTCTGAATGAAAAAATAAAGTTTAAATAGGATTAGTATTAAGGCAAATTTCATATTTGTGTTTTTTTTACTGTTGATTTAACTTTTTCCACTGTTTTTTTTTTTCCGAACATATTTTTTTATTTAACAAGTTTTGCAAAGCACCAAAACGACAAAAACGATAGAAAAACAGGTACAGCATTGAAACAGCACAGGGTGAAGACAGGCAGCTAAAAACAATAAGTAATGAGACCAACGTTAAAATTAGATAACAAACAGATAGACAAACAGACTAACAAACAAGCAGTTTCAGGGAGTATGTATTGGAAAAGGAACTCTGCATCCAGCATCCCATTTGGCTGGATGATCTAGGCATCTTCACCATGACGGGTGATACTATTCCCCTGCCCCCCTCCAGGCCAAATCCATCAGTCCTGATTTCAACCTCTGGGCCTTAGCTGATCCCAGGTAGTCAAAGAAAGAGTCCCAAATCATGTAGAATGTGAAGGGTTTGTTCTTTAAGGCCGTGAAAAAGGCTTCAAAAGGGATGATGTTTGTCACAGTACACAACCATTGATTTAGGGTTGGGGCTTTATCAGAGATCCACATGAGTAGAATACACTTCCTGGCACTGTGCAGCAGACTATGCACCAGTCTTGTGTTACGAAGATCAGCAGGTAACTCATCAGGCAGACCCAACACACAAGTCCTGGCTCCCAGATGTAAAGGGCGCTTAAAGATCTTATCAAGCTGTTGAGTAATTGTGATCCAAAACTGCTGGACATGGGGGCAGCTCCACAAACAATGAAAAAGTGAGCCAACAGCAGATTGACATTTAGTACAAAGATCTGATATGGCAGGATTCATTCTGTGTCTGACGTCAGGAGTAATAAAAAGACGATGTACAATTTTAAATTGTCTCTCCCAGGCTGAATTAGAAGCTAAGACATTGGATGGCTGGTTACACAGGGCAGCCCAGTCCTCTGGTTTTATTGTAGTGCCTAGGTCAGATTCACATTTGCCTTTAACTTTATCGGAGTTGTCCTCCTTGAAGCCGCACAGTATCCCGTAAAGCCGTTTGGTAAAGAATTTAAGCTGTGAATTACCCACCAACAGAGACTTTCTCCAAACGCAGGGCTAGGACTTTTGCTAACAGCTTCATATCTAAATTCAAAACTGATATGGGTCTATATGAAGAACATTCTTCCGGTGCTTTACCCTTTTTTTGGTACTAAAGAGATATTTGCCTTCATTAGAGAAGGAGGGATGCCTCGAATGAGAATTGAAACATTTCGAACAATGGATCCACTAAAATGGCATTCAACTTTTTATAAAATTCTGCACAGAAAACATCGGGGCCTGGTGCTTTTTTATCAGGAAGTATTTGAATACAGCTCTTAATTTCACTCTGAGTCAATGGTTTACATAAGTCTTCTCTTTGCTGGATTGTAATTTGTGGTAACTCCACTTTTGTAAAGAACTCACGCATATCAAAATGTGACTGTTCGTTAAATTGTGAGGCATAAAGTTGCTTGAAGAATATTTTAAAAGTATCATTAATTTCTGCATTATTATAGCTAATAGTGATCTTCGAGTTTCTGATACCCGAAATGTTCTGGGTATGAGCCCTGTTACGAAGACGATTGGCCAGATAGCGATTAGGTTTATTCACCAATACCGTACATCCTTTGCCTGTCAAAAAACATTGATTTTTCTGCTTTTTTGGTTAACAAGGCCTCTAACGCAGTTTTGACTGTTTGAATATAATTTCTCAGCTCTTCAGACAGGGAGAAGGGGGCGACCACTGTTTTTTAAGTTCAATAATTGCAACATCTTTCCAGAAGGCAATGAGTAATTGTGTTAAATTATCATGATTTCAATATTGACCACAATAATCGTGATTATATATTTTTCCATAATCGAGCAGCCCTAATACAATGGAGAAAAACTAACAGCATTTTTTTATTTATTATTTTTTTATTTTTTTTACAGAGAATGTCCACACAGACACCCAGTTTGTAATACTGCAAATATATAAATATTGTAATACTTTCACCAGTGGGCAATACACTCAATCACTATTGTGTTACCTTCTTCAGCGATAGATAGTGACTTAACACAGTTATTTAAATGAAAACCTTCAAGATTACAGCTTTAAATGTAATGTTACTTGAGGAAACAGTTGGTAGTTGCTAGGAAACAGTTGTTTTTCTAAGTTTAGTTGGAGCCATAGGTTTATATTTTAAACTACAAAAAGTTCTGCGGAAGTTCAGTGTTCAATTTCAGACGTTTCACCTGAACATTTTGCTGTTGTTGGAGATGTGTAAAGACCTTCAGTCTTAAACATGTACGGCCCTCCAGTGGATCTATCATTTAAGGATATCAACAGTGTCACAGGTAGTATCATATTCCTCTAATGTTTTAAAATGGACATATTATGCTTTTCCGTATTTTTTGTCATATCTACAATTTATAATTTTGGATTTTCATGTTAAATGTGAGGTAAACGTATTTTAGTGAAATTCCTGTGAGCTAAAACGTTCAGATTTCCAACTATTCTGAATGCTCCGGTTTCAACTGTTTTTTTTTAAGCCACTGCAGTCTTAAAGGAGAATTCCGGTTGATTTCAACACGTAGCTCTGTTGTTTGGAAATTTGGAGTGTTGTCAGTAGCGAGAAAAACTAAAACAATTGGTGTTGCCTACACCGTGTTATCCTCCTGCTAGCGTTAGCACCCAACAGGCTTAAACAGGGCAAGTTTTAAACTTGTTTTTAGCCTCTAAACATGCTCGAAATGTCATTACAAGTGCCTAGCCATGTGAAGTGATTCCTTCCGAGGGAACACAGCAAATTTGACTGGAATATTGGATTGTATGAGTTTGACAATCGACTAGTGTTGACTTGACCGGAAAACAGGAAATAAACAGCGGTAAGTGCACTGGCTGGATTAACACAATTTTTATGCCTTTCTGTCACATCTAATGCAGTCAGATTTGCTGTGTTCCCGCGGAAGGAATCACTTCACATGGGTAGGCACTTGTAATGACATTTTGAGCATGTTTAGAGGCTTAAAACATGTTTAAAACTTGCCGGTGCTAACGCTAGCAGGGGGATACCACGGTGTAGGCAGCACTGATTGTTTTCGGGTTTTTTGCTACTGCCAGCACTCCAAATTTCCAAACAACAGAGCTACGTGTTGAAATTGACCGGAATTCTCCTTTAACATTGTTGCATGTAACTACATGTTAACGGCAGTAAAATGTCATCTTGGCTGCCAGTGTTAAATTCTCCCCAATTCCGAGTCACATTACTCCTGAAACATTTTCTGTTTATGTAGTATTTGGTTTAAAAGCCTTTATCGGTAGAAAGTGCTGCTTCGTTTCACTACAACCTCACGTTAGCATACTGCTAACTATTAAGTAGCTGCATGCTAACGTGACATAATCTTGGCGGCCAATCCTGGTCATTTCTCCCCAGATTCCGGTCACTTTACCCCTGGGACATTGGGATTGTGTAATATTTGGTTTAGAA